>NC_066587.1:1919569-2227069 GCF_905475345.1 Vespula vulgaris | reverse complement strand
TACACACACACGCGCGTTCACAAGATACACCTATATATATATATCTATATGTACTTACACATACACACACATACGCAGAAGGAATGCATATATATATGTACATTCCTACTAAACATTGTTTTAACTTCGTATGCATTAGTATAAACAAAGTTTATAAAGAAGCGACATGCATTTTGGCAATGCTCTTCGCGTTATCTTCCGTTAGTGTCGTCTGTCGGAACGAATTACATAATTACTCAGTAAAATACTACAAAGTAAAATGATGTTCGTCGTCGTCGTCATTCGTTCGTTCGTACGTTCGGCATAGGCCGCAGTTATATAATTCCTCGGAGAAGCGAAACGCGCGCGCGCGCAGCAAGACACAGTCGTCTCTATTTATCGGATGGTATCTTCACACCTAGTAGAATTTCTAGTCTCTGTCTCTACAGAGAGACTATAAAAGGAGAGAGGAAACACTGGGATTTCATTCGATCCTTCGATTTCCTTCTCCTATCTTTTCTTCCTTCTCTTATTGATCATTATCATCGATTATTCCAACATCCAAATACAAAATGTATTCATTACATAGAAAAAAACGAAATTCACTTTTCCTTCTTACTTTTTTTTTTAAATTCGATCATTTCCAAGAAAATTTATATTGTTTAGAAAAGATCATTTGAAAAACCTTACGATCATATTAAACTAATCTGTCTCGTTTATTATCGTCATCAATTATAATAACTCTGAATTAACTTCTTTCATTTATCGCTTCTTTCATGTATCATCGTCGATTATAACAATGTCTAAATACAAGATTTATTTATTAACAATTTCACGAGCAATTCCAAATTTAAGTCGATCAATTATTACCAGAAAAAAAAAAAGGAAAAAAGAAGACAGAATCAGAAGAAAGAAATAATTTTGATTAGGAAAAATCTTGTTTGAAATTCCTAGAAATAAGCTTAGAATTGCGCAAACGTTGTCGGAGTATCGAAGTGGAAAAGAGGAGGACGTGCATTTGGTGGAGTATTGCGCGCGCGTGCACTTGGGGAACAGTGAAAGAGGGAGAGAAGGAATAGGTGTAGGAAGAAGAGGTGGAAGAGGAGCTTGTGGAGGGCGCGGTAGATGGAAAATCGTTTTGCTCCGCACAGTCGCCGGGGCTCGTGGAAGAAAATCGAAGGGTGAGAAGGGGAAAGGACTTTGTTGGGGGCGACCAGTATGGCATACACCACCACCGTGTTCGCCACTTCGCATTTCGTTTTTCATTTCTTTTTTTTTTTCTCTTTTTTTCTCGATGCGGCGAGTTAATACACGCTCTAACGGAATTTTTTCGATAAAGTCTTTCCTCCTTTCCTTTTGTATTTTTTTTTTCTCGGTCGAAGATGGAGGAGGAAAGGAAAGAGAGAGGAAAATAGTGTTTAAGAGCTACGTCGATAAAAGTTGAGAGAAGTAGAAGGAGATAGAAATAGAAATAGTGTGTTTGAAAGGAAAAAAAAGAGAGAGAGAGAGAGAAAGACAAAGTGTGTGTTTTATTTCTTCTCAATTTTATTTCTTTATTTTCTATTTCCACCATTGTTTCATTATTATTACTGTTATAATTACAATTATAATAATTATTATTATTGTTGTTATTATTATTGTTGTCATTATTATTATTTAATTTTTATTTTCATTTATTTTTCTTTTCTCTCTCTCTCTCTCTCTCTCTTTTCCTTTCTGTCAAATTTTCTAATCTCTTCTTCTCCTTAACGAACATTTTATTATTGTGTGCATCTATTTCTCGTTCTCGGATGGTAATCATCCCTGAAATAATTTCAACTCGTCGAAATTAGCCATCGATAAGATTTAGTAAGACCAATTACATAATCGAGCATCGATCGTGCTCGGTGCTTTGAACGTCATGTACCTTTCTTATCGAACAACTCTCATGTGTGTACGTTATTTTCGATAACCGTATTTATATATGTGTATGCGTGTACATAAACGCGCACGCGTGTGTATGTGTGCATAATCGTATATAAGTAGTACTCTCTTAATTGTTTCGTTTCGATCGATGTTTAAATTTCTATGTATATTTGCAATTTTCGAATGTATGTATAGTAGTATAACAATTGTTCGATTTCAAACAACAATTGACGATCGATCGTAAAACGAAATGGGAATTTTTAAATAGGAGGTGAAGGTTATGGGAGAGAATAAAAAAGAAAATGAAAAAGAAACGATAATGAACGATAAGAGGAAAGTTTATGTAGTATAGTTGATGTTGCATGAAGTTACGCAAAAAGAGGTAGGTGGCATATCAAAGAAAAACAGAGAGAGAGAGAGAGACGAGAGGGTTGGGGAGAAAGATAGGGTCAAACGTAAAAGAGATTCAAATATCATTGGACTAATCGATAAGCCGATATATGTATGTGTATATTACTTTACCACTAGGGATAATAATATGGACCATAACCTCGAGACGTTCGTTCGTCTTATAGTAGTCGTGTGTCCGCTTTTAACACGAAATCTAGAAACGGAACGTGAGTAGATAAAGATAGGCTCGAGAAGAAGCGTTGCGTAAGCAACTGACGATAACGGAGGGCAAGTTTTTCATACAATTGTAACGTTATCGTTAAATTCTAAGCGTAAATGTCTGCGGGGAAGAGGCAGGGGAGGAGGAAAGCGAACGCGCGCGGATATCTGTATATGGTCGCTTTTACCTTACACTATAAAATAAATTACTATGTATATTGAGTATATCGGGATAAACATGAAATAGCATGTTTTTTAAATCGTTTTTTAATCGAAATTCTTTTTTATTTATTATCTTTTATTATTATGTATTTTTATATATTAATTTATTATCGTAAAGAATCTTATAATTTATCACCATTTTAATATTGTAATGTTCAAATGTCCAATCGTAAAATTCTTTTTCGCCTATTTGGTTTTTTCTTCTTCGAGAGATGCTAAATTCGAGAGTTTTGTTATAAGAAACTTCAAAACAGTGTGATTTTAATCTCTCCGGTTATTGACCATGTCCTCTGTTATCACAATTTTACGAAGTTGTTTAAACGCAAACGGAAGAACTTTATAAGATGTTAATATTTAAAGTTTCTAAAGACTACACGCATTCTTCTTCTTCTTCTTCTTCTTCGTTCTTTGCACTTCTTCTTTTATCAATGATTTAAGTTCGATCGAGATTTTAATTTTTGAGTTTTGATTTGAGTTTTGTTTGTCCGTTTCTTTTTCTTTCTCTTTTCTTTTTTATTTATCTCCTTTGTTTTATTAATTTCTAAATAAATAGATACAACTCTCGATGGATATGTATGCATAAGACCGGATGTGTATATGTGCGCCTGTATGTGTGTATGTAATACTACCTGCAAACGGATCGATCAATGAGCGCGTACTCTTTCAATCTAATACGGTTTCATAGCGAAGTATGTATCTCTATGTGTATCTATAGAATATGTACTTTAATCGACTATACTGAGAATCTAGGCTGAAACAAGAGAAGTCAAAGGGAATAACGGAAACATATATCGTAGTAGTATCGACCTTTTCGTGACACAGGAAGAAAAAAGATTCGAAAGTAGGAAGTAATATATGAAAAAGGATAAAATAAAAAGATAATAAAAAAAAAAGAAAGAAGAAAAGAAAAGAAACGTAAGAAGGTGAGAAACCTGAGAAAGGTAGAAAGCGCAATCAAAAATTAATTTTTGTTTAAGAAACGAAAAAATGTTCGACCGACTTGCGTCGTGGAAGAACATTAGCATCGATTAACGTTCAGGTTCTAATCGTATTAGTTTCAAAAAGTTACAAGTGTTGCATACGGCAGCAACAAAAGTAGATATAGTAATCTTTATACATACACACATATATAATCTGCGCGCACACACACACACAATCTAAATATTACTAAATATATTATTAGTATACTAGTTATAATTAATAGTATATTTAAATTTTTATATATTATACGCTATATATTATTTAAATAGAGCTATAAATATTATCTAAATATATTCATATCTATATAATATATAGAAATAATATAAGAAAAACGTTATCAACAACTGATGAAAAAATTAATTAAAATGATTAGAAGGGTCGGTGGTCTTAGAAAAGTAATATTAGAGAAATATTGTATGAGGATTTGTCGTCCTTCGTTGAACTCGAGAATTCCACCGATGGATCTATCGCTCCATCGTTCGTCTTCTATTCTAATTCCAATGCTATTCTAGTCCTACGCTAGCACAGTAGCCAATCGGCTACGTCCGCCGAAGCGCACGACACTCTACGAACGCCCTCGTCTCCTCTCTCTCTCTCTCTCTCTCTCTCTCTCTCTCTCTCTCTCTTTCTCTCTCTCTCTCTCTTTACGCCCTCTCCTCCTCCACGACTCCCTATGCTCACCCCTTTCCGCGCACAGCCTTAGTCGATCTCAGGGCATCGCGTGCGAAACATTATTGCGCTGCATCCTCGTTACGTGTATTTTCGTCCCTTATCACTCATCCGTAACGATCGAGACAAACGACGGTGAGAGAGGAAAGAGAGAGAAAGAGAGACAGAGAAACAGAAAGAGAGAGAAAGAAAGGAGGGGGTAGGAAAGATTTAGAGAAAAAAATTGAACAAAATCCGGTCGAATAAAAAAAAAATAATAATAATCTAAAAAAATAAAAAAGTAAAAAAAAAGCAGAAAAATTGACTTCGAAATTTGCAGACCGATCTCTTTAAAAATTTTGTCTTCTTTTCGTCTCTTCTTTCCCTCCTTCCTTCCCCCTATTTTTTAAATCATTCATTCGCCTCCCCCTCCATTCACCTTCTTTCTTCATATTATATATTAATAGATTATATATATAATGATTCGTCATTGGAGAACGCATCGATCGAAAAACGAGAAGTAGATGCGTTATTAGATACTTATACGTCGTGTTGAGTGCGCGAGACGGATTCTTCTCTACGTTGTGGAAAAGTTTAAAAAGGGCGGAGGGAAAAAGTCATGCAGTGGCGCCGACAACGGAGGGTTACCCACGTGATCGGCTCCTCCAATCACGTTTTGCTTTTAGCGAGGTACCAAGATGGTACGATTTTCAAATTGTCATGAGTTAATGCCCGCGAAATTGGTCAGCATTATTGGCAACGAAAAAGAGTATCTTTCGTAGTTTTCTTTTTTCTTTTTGATTTTTTTTTCTTCTTTTCCTTTCTTTTCTTTTTTATATTATTTAACACTAGTGTATAGTATATTATGCTTTTGTAGTTTTTTAATATAGAAAAAGAGAGGCATGATTAGTAATTCGAAATTTTTTATATAAATTTAACGTAACGTTAAATCTTATTCATCGTTCAAAATGATGACACCTTAAAAACGACAAAGATAATGCGGTAACGAACCTTCGGTGATTGTAACACTTACCGTTTTCGAAACGTTCATTTGGCACGAAATCTAGGCTAACATACTTTGTTATTTTCTATCGTCGTGTGCGTAAGTTCTACTCGCGATGATTCTTCCAAATGTATATGTTGGAAGATATATATAAATGATATTTGCGATAAGAAAAGAGAATTATAAAAAATTCGAATCTACCAGATAAACCAGATAAACAAATTTATTGAATGATCTTGTCGTTCTATAGCTCCACCAGGAGAGGAGGACGAAGAAGAAGGCTTACGAAACGGATACGTAAAAGGTCAGCAAAATGACACGAGCCCTCATAACTTTGATCGAAATGGACAGGCTGAGTATAAACCACGAAGGAGCGTTGTTGGATTCAGTGGTAATACTGGTTATGCGAGTGGAACATCAAGAACGAGAAGAGACGAATCGACAGGCTCTCTTTCCCAACCTAAAATTATATTCAATGAGGACGAATATACGAGGATTACAACACCAAGACAAGATGTTCTCTTCAAGAAGGGTTACCTATCCCGTAAAAAACCATGGGCTAGTAACACTAGTACCAGTGCTACACCATCAACCACTGAGAGTCAGTCAGCCTCGCATTCAACCGCAGGTAGAGGTATAGGTAGAAGCGTAAAGCACTTCATCAAATCTTTCTTTTTATTACCCTTTTTGTTTGTTCAAATATTTTACATATAATGTATAAAATTAACTTAATTCTGTTACTATCTTTATCTATCTTAGGAAAGAGGTAATTTATTATTCTTTATATTTTTATCTTCTTTTGTTCTTTTTGTTCTTAATTTTTATCGTTTGCTCTACATCATCCACTATCCTGAACTTATTCTGTTCGAGTAGTTGATATCTTATTTGTTATGTAATGAATTTTAGATGGCAGCGAAACAACAGAGGATCAACAATTATTGGACAGGGATACTGCAGCTGGAGAATATCCTCCAGGAATTGATCCAACGGCTCAAGTTGGTTATGGAACATTTTACGATCATGCCAGTGGTTATTATTACGAATATCCGGTGATGTTGGTTGGACCTGCACCAGTTCCTGCACAAATTGGACCTAGTGTCCTTGCGGCTCTCCCATGCGGTTCGGTACCTTTAAGACCAATAGAATGGATCAATCCAGCCTTTGTACCAAAACTATCTGGACAATCTTATTGCTTGATGGACTCCAATGAGATTCATTATCAGGTGAAACTGATTCTATTCAATATTATTACGCTTATCCGAATTTAAACAAAAAGAAAAAGATGAATATAATTAATATTGTTAAATGATGTTTAACAGAGTGGTCAAAGTACAGAAAGTCATGCGGTAGTAACAGAAGAACATACCAATGCTTTAGTACCGGTGGAAAATTCTAATGGTATTTGGAACGAAAATGGTACAGGAAGTGCAAGTTGCAATGAAAGTATTGCCGAGGAAGCCGAAGAACAACAAGTAGAAGAAACTAATGTGATAAAAGGAGGAATTGCCAAGGAGGATAATCGAACGGAAGAATTTTATGGTGCAGTGGATCAATGTCCAATGATAGAAGAAAATAATGACGATGGAAATGGTGCTCCTTATCTCGAGCCAATCGTGATGCAACAACCACCTATACACCACGTGCCACATGTGATACCAGCCATACCGCAGCCATATATGTATCCCGGTCACTACATGTTCGGCCCACCACTGGTCAACGTCAATGGTTGGTTAACAATTTAATCGCTCTGTCGTGTTTATGCGAATCCAAAGATTGATATCGTTTCTTTTACTTATTTTCAATCGTTATGAATAGTTTTTTATTCGCTCTTCGTACGATTAGCTTCGTTCTGTTCACGGACGGATGGACGGAACAACGGACGAAATAAAGAGTCTTGTTATGGATAAAAAAGACAGAGAGATAAAGAGAAATAGAGAGGGAGGGAGGGAGAAAGAGAGAGAGGGACAGAAGAAAAAAGCGCACGTTGAGAAGGAAGCGCGAACATGTCTCTTTTACGATGGTTTATGTAACATTGCACAATCGGCAGTATCTTTACATATTCTTACATCACGCTTGGAAAATTATATATATATATATATATATATGTATGTATGTATGTATGTATGTATGTATATATTTATATATATATATATCAGACTTAGCTTAGGTTTAATATACTCTTTATTCAGGTTATAATTCGTTCATAAGAAGTTTATTTATCTTTTTTTTTTTTTCATAATGAATTGATCGTTAACAAAATGTTTGTATAGTCGAAGTATATTTTTAGTTCTACGGATGTACAAAAATATCGTAAAAGCCAAAAAAAATAGAGGAAAAGAAAAAAGAGAAAAAAACAGAGCGAGAGAAAGATAGAAAAAAAAGAGAAATAGAGAGAAAGAAAAATATATATATATAGAGAGAGAGAGAGAAAGAGAAAGAAATATCGGCTCCTTCCTTCCCTGTAATGCGTCAAGATTGGGCGTAGTACGTTTGATTGTACCTGTTTCTAATGTTAAACGAGAACAGTGTCGGTTGGATGCGCGGCCAGGGGAAAGGGATATACTCAGATACATGACTGCTGTCCCGTCCATCGACATCATTGCTGTTTTATTACCACCGTGCCTCTACCCCATTCAAGGTAAAAGGTAATAATACGCAAATGGGAATAGCTTGCTTTAGATACGATCGTAATAGGAAAGATATTGATTATATTAATGTAGGATATTTGTAAAAAAAATTTGTGAACTTTTCGGCGATACATGGGATTAATTTGAACAAAGTTCTTTCGCTCTCGGTGCAACTATTTTTGACCACTAAGCTACCCTGATCTATAGACTAATCTATCTTATAAATGTTTATTTAAAAGTAGAGATATCTTACTTCTGCATTAATGATTTCAAAAGAAAAAAATATCCAATCGATTTGCGATCGTATCTAACAGAGCACGGCTTCCTATTACACACTCGATGTCTCGTATTTGTAAAAAAAAAAAAAAAAAAAAATGTATTCAAAAATGATGGTTTTGGTACATCACCTGTGTCATCTCATTCACTACGTTTATACAAATAAATGTAATTCTCTCGTCGTTTACGATCACGTCCGTTCTCTCATTGCCGAATCACGTTGCACACATCAAAAAGAAACCATCTCTCTTATCTTAAAGAGAGGTACATTGACTCATGCCGATGATCACGAGGAGTCTCGCGGTAAATTACATCGACATTTAGCACGTCGGAAATATGTTGCCTCCTTGAAGAAGAAGAAGAAGAAGAAGAAGAAGAAGAATAAGAAGAATAAGAAGATGACGAAGAAGAGGCGGCGGCGGTAAGGAGCAGTAACGAGACTTGGCAAAGTACACGCATTGCGCTCCTAGAACTAAAATAGAGTCTGGGTAAAAATATATTCGTTGGCGTCGATGCGAGGCCAGGAGCTCTCGAGAAAAGCGTTAAAAAGCCAAGTTCATTCCACGTGTCCTCAAGCAAATCCTCCTGATTGATACGCAGGAGGATTATACGCTCTTAAAGGTGTTTTATAAGTTATTATACAAAAAAAAGCGCACATATTCATCTTTTGATCGTCCTTCATAAAACTATTCTATATATTTTCTTGATAATTTCAATTTTAAATATTTTGAATGATTATCCATTGAAAATATTTTTCTCGTACATATTTGTTCTTCTTTTTAAATGATTTGTTTTCTCTTATATCAAAAGGTGTAACCATACAAGGAGGACCAATGATCAGAACCACCGATGTTACAACAATGACGGGAGCATACACCAAACGAAGAAAGAAGAAAAAGAGTAGAAAGCAAAGAAGACTGGCGTTGGTAAGGTCATATGTTTTATTACGAATATAAATATTATCTATTAATAATGTACAAGAGAATCGTTTGCGATGTAACAGAATATATTTCTTCTTGAAATTTCTTAAGGTTAACGCGGAAGACGAAGAGGAAGAATACAGTTCCGAAGGAGAAAATGGTTTATCGTCTTCCCGGACATCTTGGTCTACTACGTGTCCAGCTTTGGTTACAACAACAATAACGACAACGACGACGGCAACGGCGACGGCGACGACCACGACAATGGCGAATCGACCCCTTAATCCGGAGTGCGAAGAATTTCAACTTCGTCCGGTCGTCGAACGTGCTGTTTCACCTGCGATACCACCATCACCATCACTAAAACAACAACAACAACAAGAACAACAACCGCAGCAACATATTTCTGAAGAAACCGATCAGTTACTTCAAGCAAATACATTTACAGAAGAAATACATGAGAATGGTAATGATACTTCTCGCGAAACGAAGTATTATAATACTTCCTGTAAAGATACGAACAACAAAGAACAGGAAACGACGACATCAAATGAAATACACGATTCGAATGTAGAATCATTCGTGAAAGAATTGCTGTCTTCGTCGTCGTCATCATCGTTGGTATCGACGTCGTCGAACAATCAAATTGACTCTTTGACTAATCCAGAGAATAGACTGATCGACTACCTCTCTGATAACGAAAAAGTCGACTCAACGAAAGAGGAGACTACAGACTATGTAATTAATGACGCAAGGACTGAAAGTAAAGCGTCGCAAAGGACTGATATTAAAGATGTTGCTAATAATTCGTTCAGTGCCAATGAAATATGCGAACGATCTATTAGCGACGTTAATAAATTTTCATCGATATTGTACGTGGAACGTGACAAGGATATATTAATCAATGGACAAAGATGTATAGATGAAGATAACGACGATACGAAAATAATAAAAATTTCTTCAATGGAAAATTATACGTTATTTTCCGAAATAGTAATGTCGTCGTCGTCGTCATCGTCATCGTCGTCATCGTCGTCGTCATCATCATCGTCACCGTCGTCGTCACCGTCGTCGTCATCGTCGAGATCGTCGAGTCAATTAGATCTCGAGGAAGAAACGATCGTAATTAATAACGTGGATATCCGACAGGCGCAAGAAACTTCTGAATTGTTTGATACAAAGGGAACGACAATGATCGTATCTACGAAGAAGTACAATTCGAAGGGTACAAAGTTCATGAGAGAAGCAACACCTGGTCCAAACTCGAATAACAGTAATAGTGTGGTAGTCGAATGCGATAAAAGTGTCATATTTGATGCAATTGGTAAAGTTGAGAATGCACAAGGGACGACACTTTCACTAACGTTCAAATTGGAATCCGTATCCGTTGTTGAAAAAGATAAAGACGAAATGGAAGATCGAGTGTCGAGCGAATCCGCATTTGAGACTGCAAGAGACCATGTCGATAATAAGACTGTTAGCGAGGACGTTGCCGAAGGTTCTAACGATGATTCTGGTTTTGAAACACAAACGCGTCAGCCTGAATATCACATAACCGAAGCTGTAACCGAATGGTTACGGAGAGCAAATTCACCAGACATATTCATTAAGACGTCAGTGATTATTTCGGATAGCGATAGCACAGACGAGGATGACTTGGACGAAGAGCCGCCAAAAAACTTGAAAGGCAACCCCATACCTGCACTATCTGTTAATAGCAACGCCGACGATGATGATGAATCGTCGTGCATGGCTAGCTGCAGCGAATTCGCAAAGATTAATAACAACATCGAGAATGATAAGGCGTGCAACAACGATATATCAGCAGTTTCTAAAAGGAAGAGCAAGGAAGCAATGTATGTTCGAGGTATTAAGAAAATGTCAGGAGAGAGACTCGCTAGGCATGTTGTAAATAAAGACGAAAATATTCTCACCAAAGCTATATTTTCTTCCTCGGATTCTTGTCAACAACAGGAAGAAGAAGAAGAAGAAGAAGAAGAAGAAGAAGAAGAAGAAGAGAAGGAGGAAGAAGAAGAAAAAGAATTCACTAACAAATTGAGAAATAGAAATCTGCTGAAAAAAAATGTTGCTGGGGTTTGCGAATTTACTGAGAAGGATAGCGTTGCGGGTATGAGGGTTGCTAACAGCTCTCGGATGAATTTAAAAAGAAACAACGCGAGACGTGCGAGAAAAACTGGAAAAATTCATAAAAGACCGGCTGAATGTATGAACGTTAAGATACGACGTATAAATGACGTGGGTACGGAGGATGAAGGAATTGCAGAGGACACTATGAACGTAAGGACTTTTGAGAAAGGAGAAATAGTCGTTTCGATAGACGGCAAATTTCTTCAGATTTCACCGTTTGCACAGTTCGTACATTATGTAGAGAATGTATCCAAAAATATTAATCAAACAGATGAGATGAATGATGCTGATGTGAAAAAGACAATAGTTGATACTAATAAACTAGAGAGAAAAAAGATGGATAAGAAAAAGAAAAATAGTGACGACGATGAAATCGAAAGTACAGCGGCTTCATTGGTTAGTATAGAAGAACCTGATGTATTAGAATGTTGGGAAGCGGAAACTATCGAGCCGATAATAACTCCAAAGAGAATGTTGCAAAGTCATGGTACATCTTATGAAGGAGAAGCCGCAGAAGAAGATAATTTTCAAACTGAGGCAGCTATCGTAGAACATGTACAGAAGTATTACAGATTAGCACGTGAAAGTGCTACGAGTATAGAAGAGGAGCCATACGAAAGCAAGATAAATGTGCTCGATCTTAAGCCATTTAACGAATCCAGAATGGTGCCAAATAGTCCTGTTGAATTGATCAAAGGTTACCAAGGAGAAGAAATTCCAATATTAATGCCAAATGAAAAAGACACGAATATCGTGGAAGAACTTAAGATACCTATCGAAGAAGCTTTCGAAGTATATGAAAGTTGCTACATGGATAAATCGCTCAATTCGATCTTTCGATCACATAACGCATTAAATCGTCAAGAGGGTGAAGGACCTGTACCATGCAGAGCGGTTTGTTGTAGCATTCAATAATAATCTTAAATAACTGAAAACACAGTTATAACTTCATTATGAATATAATGTCTTGGAAAAAGACAAAGAATAATGATAGCTCTAAGGCTGCACATTTTGATCATACTTCTATGACACTGTACTTCTTCCACAAATATTATATATCAATGTATATGTTTACATCATTGCCTCGAGAGTGGAAGATCGAAATTCATTCATTATATTATATGATCTATGCATTAATATATTTTTATTATACAAAAATCATGATTCAAGAAATGATTCGAATGAAATGACAAACGGAGATAAAACGTATAAAACTGTTCTTTCTTTTTGTTTTTGTTCTTCTTTTGTAAATAATTCTATACATTTTTTCATATCTTCATATTTCATAAATACTTCAGTCAAACGCATCAGTCACACATTATGAAAGAAAAAAAATATATATATTAACGTTATAGTTTTCAATGAATTAACGATTACCACAATGGTTAGAAACTACTTGGTGCACATATTTTTATTTCTATGACAACAAATATGCAGGTCGTGCATTTTTTTATGATCTTGTCAGGAAACAAGATTAATTGGATATGGTCATACATCATCTTTATTTAATGGATGGATAATGAAGCATGATAAAGAATAAAAAAAAGAAAGAACGAAAGAAAAGAGAAGAAAAGGAAAGCAAAAATATGAAGAAATAATGGAGACACGCAAAATGATACATTGATTATTTTTCTTGTTCTTATTAAAAAAGTACATAGTAAGCACGAAACGAATTATACTATGTCTGAGAATGACTAAAGACATATTTTTTACAAACTCCGTTTAATCCACGAATTTTACATGAAAATTAAATAATCAACTTCGTGTACCACGTTAAAGGACCTTTGCTTAGAGAATACCTTAAATTTGTTAATCGAAGATAAGAAGTATACAATAGAAACAATAGATTGTATTTGCGAATTCATTATATTATCGCTTCATTCAATTTCCTAAGCAGGGGCTTATATTATTATTATTAAATCAAGAAAAAAAAAGAAAATGGAGAGGAAAGCTCGGAAACAATTATTTCTTGTATGCTTCGAGTAGCGACGTATGGATATTGACATGATTATGGCGTTATGTTTGGCTAGATATATATAATAATCTAGATCAAAGACATAAAAGCAGTAGATTACGTAGTTATGTCCTAGCCGTTGAAAAAAAAAGCAAACAAAAAATAAGTAATATAAAATGTACATAAGTTATGCTCAGCGATGAGCAAGTTATACTGGTTTAATCGAAAGAAATAGAAAGGATGAAAGTTACGTTGAAATAGATACATATATATAATTGAAACTATAGATGCACACTTTGCTTGTATACGCATATGTGTACTTACACATGCAAGAAGACAAAAAAAAATATAAAAGAAGCTGTTGTTATGTCATAATTCATATATTAGTTTCATATAGCTGGAAAAAAGGGAAAATACCTCAGGTTGGTAAAGATATATATCTCGATCGAAAGAAAAAAAGAAAAAATAGAAAAAGGAAACGTATGGTTCACTAATATCGCATGTATCTCATATCATAATATACAAACATACCTCAAAGAAATGTATATATTTAAAAGCGCTATTCATCCAAACAAACAAACAAACGAACAAACACACACACATACACAATATTGACGTCAGGTATAATAATAAATAACAATAATAATAATGATTAATAATAATAATATAATTAATATTAATATAATAAAATAATAATAATCATTATATCGGAGCAACAGCGATATATAGAGAAGACAGTCGTTCCTGCAATATCCTAATTTTTCCAAGGTACATGAGAAGCATCGATTATTTCCAGGATAATCCATAAAATTTATAGTAATTCATTCACTTTAAAGTATATTAATGATAGGAGCGAATAATACCGCTATATTAAATGCGCGTTGCATTAATTGTGTGCCTTATTCTGTGGCGGCCATTTTTGTAACCAGTTCAAAGCAAACTCCTTGATGATCAACAATGAACAATATTGTCAAGGAGCTCTTAAGACTTATTATTGCGCTCGAAGTCGCGAATAAAAACAGAAAATAAACACTTGGCGACAATGATTTTATCTCTGGGCATGCATGATATATAACTGATAATATATATTAAAAAAAAAAAAGAAAAACAAAATAGCAAAAAAATGAAGAACTCTCATTTATTCCTTTCGTGGTTACAACTAACGTGCATACACATTCGTACGAATACGTGGTAGGCATTAATATATTAACGTCTTATAAAAAAAAAAAAAACGTCACACGTTACCGTACAATTATATTTTAGTTGAATTTAAATAAAAATGTAAGGGAGTTAAGTGTACTTCAAATTTTGTTGTGTTTTTGTTTAAAAAATATGAATAAAAAGTTGCAATTAATTAATATGCGTTTTTATAAAATTAGCTTTTTTGTCTTTTTTTTTATTTTTGCAGTTAGCCATAGTACGATTTTGTTGAAATAATCGACAATATAGGCGAGTACTGAACAAAGGTAAGATATATATATATATATTATTGCATTATCGAATAATATAAAGAATACAATTATTAGAAATACGAGTAAACAAGAAAAATCACGATTTTATATGATGTACATAACAAATTTCAAACTTTATAAGTAATAAATACAGATCAAGAAGCAAAATCAAAATTTTTTTCATGAAAATGAAAAAATGTTTATTATATATAAGAATATTAATTAAAAAGTTCAAATAATATATTTTACGTAACAATAATTTAAAAAATAGTTCTAAATCACCTACTATACTATTTTAAATGTTACCACCATATGATATTCGTTAATTTAAGTTGGTAACACTGCTCAGATCAGATTTTATATTTTATGTTTTTAATGTGGTACGACTATTAGCACTTTAAAGGGTTACTTTTGAGAAATGAATTAGAATATACTTTTATCGAGCTAAATAGACAATTCTTGATATTTAAATCAAAATGTGGTATGAAGTATTACCGACAGTGGCTATAATAGCAGCTGGTTTAGGATTGCCACACGTTGCAGCACATTATTTATGTTTACAAGTTTATGGAACTGTGAGTAAATTAATCTCAATAACTATTTTATTATCAGATTATTTAACATTGAGAATATACTAATTTTGTAATCCTAATCATCACTTTTAAATCTTGTACATAGAAAATTACAATAGCAGTTCTATTTATTTTATAAATACTATCAGTTTCATAAATATTAATTATTCTATACAATAATAATATATATTACATTTATCATAAACTTCAATTTATTTCATTTTTCTAGCCAATGCGTAGATTACTTGAGGAAGAATGGGATTTGCTTATGTTTATGAGAGATTCACGTTTGTGTGATAGACCACAAACTGCTGGAGTAAGAACTTGTTAAAAAATTACTTGTATTTGTAAAAAAATATATAGTATTAAAAGATACTATCATTATTTTTATTCTATTTTAGAAAATGGGACTGGAGAATATACCTGATGATTGAGAAGTACAAACATCCATATATGAAACTATTTATCAATCAGTTTCAGGAATAGTATCTTAGATCTACTATGTAAATAGAAGTATCTAATATAAAAAATATACTATATATAAAAATATATTATGCATTAACTTTATTTAGCATGATGTTATTACTTGGCTTTAATTTAATATTCATAAAAATAGATTTATTTACGATAAGATAATATTAGATAAAATAAAAATATTTTGAATTAATTATATTTCTTTACAAGTAATTTTTTTATTTATATTAATGTAAATATGTAATATATGTGTATTTTTTCATTATTATGTAATTTTCTATATATGCATCTTTAATTGGATTATAAACTTTAACCTTTTATCGCTAGGTGGCGTTTCACTTTCAAACGTATTCTAAAAAAATAGAGTGTATATATTTGATTTTGAAATAAAATTTACATTAGGTATAGATTTTTCAAAATAAAATTGAATTAATTGATTGATAAATTATGAAATTATAATATTTTGTTTATATACGTATATGCAGAGTTACTACGATCGTGTTTGAATATATATTTTTGTATTAGTGTAGTTGTACAATCAGTAGCTTACTTCGCCTTGTTTACAATTGACGGTTTCAACGTTTGAATAAGAGAAAATATTGTGAAATAAATTGACAAAAATAACAATCAATATGTCTTTAAAAACCAAACGTATGCAAAAGATTTTGGATCCTATTGAAATACAAGTAAAAAATCACGATTTCATTTTTAATTAAAATATTTACTTTAGAATATATTCAAACAGCACCTATAAAATATTATTAAATGTTAAAACTATGTTTTCATAATATACTTTCAGATAAATAATTTGAAGCATTCAATAGGAAATAGCAAAGCTGGAACATCTGATGTTTTAAATATAAAATCAGTTTTTTGTGATCAGTTACGTATTTTAGCTGAAAAATTTGAGAACTTATCAAAGGATGATATCACTGATTATCAAGAAATGAAAACAAAAATTGCTGATACGGTTGAAGAGTTTTGTTTATCGAATGAATTTGTTGCTAATGAATTGGTATGTTTATTTTATAATGTGCAATATAAATTTTGTATTAGCAAAGTAATACTTTTTTAGGTAGAAAATATTAATAGTCATACAAGCAAAGATGCAATAGGAACGTTATTGGAAAAGTTTGCAATGGCTTTAAAAGCTCTTGAAAACCTTGAATGTTTACCATTGAAACAGAGACTTCAAGATTATTATGATTATGTTAAAGAAATGGGTACTGTTAATGAGATTGAAGACTTTCAAAACATAAAGGTTTTACTTGATTATTTCTGATAATATTTATTGCATTATAAGCAATAAAAAGATAATATACATATGTATTTGATTTTTATAGGAACTAGGTACTTCTATACTAGAAGTACTTGGACCATTACAAAAATACAGGAAAAATTTAATTTCAAATTTATTATCAGAGAGAATAGCATTATACACCTTCCAGATACATACAACGTTTAGTATGTTAGTACAGCTGATTCAGGAGCAACATCAATTAAATGCATCAATTTACGTAAATCTATTAGCTAATATTTGTATTTTTTAAGTTCGGTCAAAAAATTTGCGATAGATATATTTTTGATATTTATTTTAATATCATTGTTATCCAAAAATATATTTATTGTAGCAAAAGTGAAATAAAATAAAAATATGAAATAATTTAATAATTGTTACAGAATTGCAAGAAATATATATGTGAAAGAATGTGTCTTTGTTTCAAATTAATACTTGAAGTTTTGGATGCACCAAATCCATCTTCAGAAGATGAAACTATAGAAAAAGAAAATCATTTTGTTTATAGGTATTGTATGCAAAATTAATTTCTAAAAATTATAGTCACTTTTATTTAAAGTAGTTTTATATATTTTATTATTCTTTAGAATGGATTTGGTACTTGATATTATAGCTGAAATGTCAACGAAAACGCAAGAACAACAGATCCTGGAATGTACAGAATTGTGGTGGGGTATAGAAGATATATTTTCACATGCGATGTCAATTGCACAAATGTGTCAACCCCAAAATTTTGAAGCAATATCAGCAGCTTGTCAATCCATAATGGGAGAATATGAAAATTTAAAATCGCAACTATGTTCCGAAACTCCAGATCCTAGCGTTAATAATCTCTTCATGAATACATTGAATGATGCATTATATCGCTTAGAACGCAAAGTCAATATTTCAGTGTTAATGCTTGTTATGGAAGTATTTAGTGATTCTTTCAATGCTTTGAGAAAACTTGTTATGACATGTGGAAGCTCACTGACTGCTAAGAAAAGATCTAAAAGCGACTTGCATAGTGCTATAGAAGATTTTGATCAACTTACGGATAAAGCTATGCAAATTGGAATATTTGCTAATGCATGTTGCAGAGATGTAGAGCGTTCGTACAACTCATAGAAAATGTATTATGCAATGTGACAGAAATAAGGATTCATATCAAATTAATATTAGATGTAACTTCTATTTGCTTATTTGTTCATATAATATATACTGCTATGTGTGTTGTTCTATTTTTGTCACACTACACAGTTATAATTTTATTATTAAAATTATGTTTATAAAAAATATATATATACATATGCATTGATAAAATTAATTCATTTTAGGTGTCAACAAAATTCGAAATTGTTTGGCTGGTCTTGAATCATTGGAAAATGAATTAATTGCTGCTATCACTGCGTTTTACCTTCATCCAGACAATAAAGAATTGCGTGCAAGTGTAAAACTTTTAACTTCTCAATGGCAATTAGAAATGAATAAATTGCATAATACTGTAAATCTAATTATTGATTCTGCTGCTTATTGTCAGGTAATTTTAATAAATGTATATCTATAAGTATATTTTATAAATAACTTAGAATAAATCAGTATGACTTACTATGTAGGTAGTTTTAGACGATCTTCAAGAGCGTATACGTATTATGTCTGATTGTTTTGACAATAGAGAAGCTGTAACTCAACAACAAGTGCAAAGCATTGTTTTACGAGCAGTTTCATTGTCTAGTCAATTAACTATAACTGTAAATGATATTGGAAGTGATAATATTGATAGACAAACGATCATGATGATTCGAGAACTAAAAGCAGGTAATACATATTAATAATGAACATCTATGATGTAGTTTGTAAATCATAGTAATAATATTATGTATTTTTAGCTATATTCGAAACCGATGCAAGTGCAAAAAAGCTTCTTGTAGAAAATGCAACCGAACCACAACAACTGCGAGTTATTAAAAGATGTGAACTGATATTAAACGTAATAAAACGGTTACAGCCTGCTTTAGTCACTGTTATGAATAATTCAATATTAATAAGTACTAATTATGGCAAAGCAAGTATGGGACAAGGAGATATGCTTCATGGTAATAATGAAAAAATTAAAGTTTTCAATACTGTCATGTGTTTCAATTTCATATTTAATTTATTTATTTCTAGATTCAAGTCTAAATTATCCTTCTACAGTATACAGGTTGCCACAAGATGAAAAAACTTTGACTTATATCAGAACACCATACACAGGTTTTTATTAGAAACACTACTTATTACTATTACTAAATTATCATATTTTAAAAACCTATTTAACGTTATAGTGCAAAATTATAAACCACCGCTATCAATACAACCAGCTAATAGCGTACCTAGGACACAAGCAAATTTATCATCTTTAATTCCATACATAAAAGCTGGACGTATCATACGTATGGAACAAACTATAATGTATAAAACACCACAAAAAATTATAAAAGATACAGAAGATCATAGCACGAAAAAAAAATTAAAATCTAGAAATTTATTTAACATTAGGCAACATTTATTTAGTAGAGAAAGTTTCATGCCACAAAGTGAAATTAATTTTTCTTCTGAAACAATAGATTTAACAGGTAACATACCAAATAAATAAAAAAAATTTCAGTGACCTCATATTTTTTTATTATACGAAAAAAAAAATATATATATATATCTTTCAGACATATTAGAAAAAGTAACAAAATTATCTGAAACGTTAACTTCATCGTTATCGATTTCATGTAACACGAAATTGCAATATATTAATTTGCCAGATGAAGGGAAAATTAGAACTTTATCGGATGAGTTGTGCAATATTAGAGTTTCAACAATTAAATCTTTCAAAGATTTAAACAAAACTGCTGTGAAAGAAAAATTAGAAGAATCATCTATAATAGGTGGTGGCGATGCCCCGTCAATCGAAACAGAAAAATATGAAGATGTACAACGATTAGAAAAAAAAATGGAGATCTTACAAAAACAAGTACTGAAAGATTCAAGAGAATAACATTGAATAATTAAAATGACAAATGGTGCAACTATATTGTAAATCCGTCCAGAGAGAAAATGAGTAAAGGAATAAGCATATACAAAATGCTCAAGATTCAACGCAACGAGACTGAATAAAAAGATATAATTATTTTCATATGAAAACTGTTATTATGAATAGGTATACTTGACAACTTTATTAACATGCAGTATTCAAATGAATTTTGTTGTTATGTCATAATTAAATATCGTTCGACTTACAAAGATTGTTAATGGTGATTGAATTAATGTTATAGATAATCAGTCTTTAATAAAAAAAATTTATATACTTGCGCATAATACTTAATGGATCATAAATTAAATTTCTTATTCGTTATATCATTTTTGAAAACTTGTTGAATTTATAATTAATCATAGAGCGAAATGAGATATTTTTATATTTTATTTCATTTATTTTAATTTTATGACGTATTGATGTTACATGATACGTAGTATATAAATGTGTGTGTGCACGTGTTTGTGTATGTATGTGTAAAGATGATTATTATATATTTTGGAATAAATGTGATATTATGTACAATATATATATAAGATGAATATGAACCTTCTAACCTTTCTATTGTTTACGTAGTAAACGTCAAAGATGGCGAGTTAATTGAATGTTTTCTTTCTCGTTACATTTCTCTCGTATATTTTTGTAAATATATTAAATATAATATCGATGTAATTATAATAAGGAAATACTATCAATTATAATTAAAATAATATTAAGATAGATAAGAATTATTTATTACAATTTTATCACAATTTTACGACTTACAAATTTAATATGATTTTATAACCTATGTGATATGATATAAATATTACTGAAACATCGTTTTTAGAATTAGCGTATGACAATAATAATAAAAATAAGAAGAACCAAAGGAAACATGCTGCAAAAAAGTGAATTAAATGCAAATTTACCATTACCTCCTGAAAAAATGCCAGATTGTTGGAATCAGGATAACAGAATGAATGCACTGTTTTCTCCATTTCGAAGTAAATCTGCTAATCAACAAGATTGGATTTCAAAATACAAATTTTGGAATAATCTTATATATAAATGGTTAAGGCATACAGAGCGATGTAGTTTTTCTATTTTCGATTTGAATGAAATTTTTAAACGTAAAGGATGTAGCCCTCTTTGTTTGACAACAGTTACAGAAGAAATGTTAAGGTAGGATATTACAAAAATTATTTAGGATAATTACAAAAAATCTTAAAGAGATACTATTACATATATTTTATATTTGTTTATCAGGAATAGAGAAATAGTATCGGAAGAAGAATTTTTAAAAGAACCAAGTAATTCTTGGACTATCTGGTCTTTGGATATATTTATTAAAAAGCCTCTTACGTGGTCTTATTACAAAATGAAAGATTACGTAATAGGACAAAATATAGATATAAATACCAGATACGTACATCTAAAAACAGTAAAAGAAATAGCCGAACTAATACTTTCTAATATACTTAATGAAAACGAAAATATTCTTATTTCTACAACTGAAATACTTGAAAAATGTAAAAAAGAAGAAAGCCATTCTGATGTCAGTGAAAATACTTTGAAGCTAGCATTGATTTGGCTTAAACACCATAAAAAAGCAGTTATGAAAAAAAGCTCCATCAATGATGAATTATTAGTTAAATTTTCTACACAAACAATACACGAAATTTCAGAACTAGAAGAGACTTTATACAAACTATTAAATCAAGAAAATAAATTTGAAAAAGAAATTGAATTATTGGAGAAAGAAAAAATTGTTATTATGGATAAAGTTAAAACGTGTTTGGCAAAAGGATTAAGACAGGTAGCAAAAACTCATTTAAGAAAAAAAAATGAAATAGAAAAAACAATTGAAAAACGTGCGCAGATACTTGGAAATTTGCGTACTCTTATATTAAGCATTCAGGATACTCATTCTAGCAGTAATGTGATCGATGCTTTTAAACTTGGTTCTAATATATTATTCCAATTCGAAGAGAAGGGATTAACAGAATACAAAGTCAGAAATGTTATAGATGATGTAAATGAGGTATTCAAAATATAGAAATTTTTTAATTATTTAGAGATAGGATTTTAATACTTGAATTTTAAATTTGATTTGTAAAATGTTTCAGGCTTTAGAAAATCATAAAGATGTACAATCTACATTATCAGAAATATTACCAAGTGCTGATTTTGAATCAGATTCAGATTTAGAAAAAGAACTTTCAGAATTAATAAATGGTGATGATGTGCATGAGTCAACAACTAGTATAAATAATAAAGAAGAATTAAATGATATTGAACAACAATTAAGAAACTTAGATGTAACTGGTATGAAAGCAAATATTATTTTTAGTAGATACAAATTATATACAGATTTTATATATATATATTATTTATTATACAGGTTTACCTTCACCTCAGAAATCTTTAAAAACATCTACTCCTATACAAAAGAAAAAAGTATTGATACAAGCTGAAAACATGTGAAATAATATTTGATATGTTATCTTATTTTTCAAAAGAGTGTTCATTTTATACTTTTAATGTGATTTTAAATGTGATTTTACTTAATGACTACTGTTATAATATTAAGCTTTGAAATATAATAAAAAAAATAAAAAAATAAAAATATAATGGAATATATAAATATTTAAAAAAAATTCACAGAAATATATTTCGTGCACCGTACATAAGATGGTGCTGTATACATTCGCTTCGATTGGTAACTAATTTAGAACATAACCCTTAAAGTAATTATTTACAACCACTGATTATTTACAGTATGCTGTTATACAACATTGACTGTGAATAAATATGTTATCATTTTTTCGAAAGTTATCAATTGGTTGGAAGGTTAGAGATGGTATGCTTCCAGAAGCAATCATGGGAACGGCAGACGTCGTAAATTTAAAGGATCAAAATGCTTTTGCATTAAAGACAGATTTAGAATTGAAAGAATCTGTTTATGGTAAATTTTAATTACTATGTTTTTTAATTGTGACAGTTATAACCTCGATTAAAACATTTAATTATAATACAATGTAGAGAAACGATCTGTATTATTATTTTTAATTATAAACATTTATTCTACATTTTGAATTTATAATTTTGTTATGTCATTTTGTCTTATGATAACAAGATAAAGATTTAATAAATTGATGCAATAAAATTATATAATTAATCTTTGTAACGTGTATACCTTTTTTATTCTTAGATTTGTTGAGAACCATTAAGGACCCGGAGAAACCACAAACCTTAGAACAACTCGATATAATATATGAAGATTGTGTTAATATTTGTCAAAGTACTCCTAATGGTATTTCTGTAATACGAGTTGAATTTAACCCAACAGTGCCACATTGTTCATTAGCAACACTTATAGGATTATGTATCAGAGTAAAACTTGAACGTCATTTAGTAGCAGTATTTAAATTGGACATTTTTATCAAAGAGGGTACACATTCTACAGAACAAGAAAGTACAGATATCAAATTTTATATATTACAATATCTTAGAACTTTTAATAGATGGATAGATTTAATAAGAACATTGAAAATTGAAAATGAATTTCCATTCAAGTTGTTATATTATTTCATATTTTCAATTTGATTACAGTTAACAAACAAATAAATGATAAGGAACGAATAGCAGCTGCTATGGAAAATCCAAATTTAAGGGATTTGGTAGAAAAATGTATTCAAGAAGAAGATTAATAAATGTAGAAAATCATTTTTTATCCTAATATTAATTTAATATTAAATGTATATATTGTATTTATAAATTCGTGGGATTTTATCGAATTATAATCGTAAATAATTATACTGTATATAATTACACTTTGATAAATCCTTTTGTCTTTTATATAAATTATATTTATTAAAATCAAAGTATAATTTAATCAATCTTTTTATATCAAGTATTAATTGTTTATTAAATTATATAACATAAGTAAAATTAATATTTAAGTGATAACATTTCTCAAGTAAATTGACAATTTCGTAAATTAAAAAAAAATATCAATAGGTAACAATCTTCAAGTAAAATAAATTCCAATCAATCGATATTATTTGCGATTGCTCGATAGAATCGATAGAAGACAAACGTTTAAAATTTTAATACAATTTAATTTTTATTATTTTCGATTAATTCGCTGTATTTGAATTTTTAGCGAAGAGAAAGGTAAAAAAGAAAGTGTTTTTTTTTTCTTATGGTAAATACAAATTTTTCTAATTTATTAGAATCATATCTATGTTATATTTTATCTATGGATTATCAATTGGTACGATGAATTTGATGGAAGAAAGTTGAGAATCATAACCTAGCAATGTATTTTAATTTGCATTCGAAGATATTTGTCTGATAAATACAAAATATTTATTGTAAATATTAAAATAAAATTTTTATATTTCATAGTTGTAATTTTTGATAAAACATTAATTGCAAATGTTGCACTGCATAAAGAATCGTATAGTTTGTAATTACAAGGTGTTACAACAAGTAACGTGTGTATTAGGTAAATAATTTAATACATCAACGTGTTATAGAATTATTTTGTTTATTTTAAATTATTTTTAGGTGCAAATATGTCGATTCAAATCGAATCTGTTAGTCCTGAACCAAGTTTGAATAATTCAAATAAAAAAAGATTAAGAGTGGATGAAGATGAAAACAATGCTATAAAGATTCAAAAAGTAGATGTAGTAAAAATTAAGAAAAGACCATATGCTTTGATGATGGGCTATCTCGGTAGAGATTATTATGGAATGCAAATAAATCGTGGAATGAAAACTATTGAGGATGATTTATTAAATGCATTGTTGAAAAATAACTTGATTACTACTGAAAATATTGAAAATTTAAGGTCCTTCAATTTTCAAAGAGCGGCACGGACAGACAAAGGAGTATCGGCTGCTAGACAGGTCGTTTCTCTTAAGCTACGTAAGATGCTTATTTTTAACAATTATTGATATACCATAAAGAAAATTTTTAATCATAGTTATATCTTTAAAGTTTAAACGAATAATATTATTTTTTTAGCTGAAACTGTGTCTAAAGATAGCATAAATGATTGCTTACCAAATGAAATTAGAGTATTTGGAATCAAACGCGTTACAAAGGGTTTTAATAGTAAAATTAACTGTAGTGGTAGAACATATAGATATATCATTCCTACATTTGCATTTGCTGAAGAGGACAAGGCATCATTACCCTCTCGAGAAGAATGTGATGTAGAAAAACGAATGGAAGAGTTGTCGGTTATCGAAGGAAAACCATATAACGACTTTCGATTAAATTCAGAAACTTTAGAAAAAATAAATCTATTTATGAAACTTTTTCAAGGAACTCATAATTTTCATAATTTTACATCAAAAGTGTAAGTTATTTTATTAAATAATTACATATATATTATTTTATAAAATTTTGTCTAATGTTTTATATGTCCGCAGAAAGCCATTAGATCCTCGGGCAAAACGTTATATAATTAAATTTCAATGCGTAGAAACATTTATCTCAGAAAATATAGAATTTGCAATAATAGAAATTAAAGGCCAAAGTTTCATGTTACATCAAATTAGAAAAATGGTTTCTATGGTTATTGCATTTTTAAGAAATATGGCGACAGAAGATTCTTTAAAACAGGCATTTAAAGATGAAAAAATGGATATACCATTAGCTCCCAGTTTAGGTTTATCTTTAAATTATGTAAGAAATTAATTTCTGAATTCTATTACATACATAATTGCGATACAAAATCACGCGAAATTTTTTTTTTAGGTACATTATGATTATTATAACACCAGGTATGGGTCAGATGGCATACATGAACCTTTAGATTGGAAAGAATGCGAGGAAGAAGTAGAAAAATTTCAATCGGAATACATAATAAAACATATTGTAAATACAGAAGTAGCAGAGAAAACGTATCCTTTTAAATGATTTATTTAAATATTTAAAACATAAAAAAAATGTTTTTTTTTTATTTTTCTAATATTGCTACCTTAACTATAATATAATCGTAGAATGTTGAACTGGCTTGCCAGTCTTCCCTTACATTCATTTTCAGTCAGAGAAGAAGAATCAATTGCGTTATAATATCTATATTACTCTTTCAATCACATAGATATATTTTTTATGTGCTGATAACTAATTATAAATACTAATTACATTTATAATTATGTATATAGATGCTAAAACATAATAACAATCTCTAAAAAAAGAATGAATCTTTTGATAAAAATTATTTTTAAAAAAATTTTTGCTTATTTCCCGAGTGATGTTACGATGCGTTAAAAAAAAAAAAAACGACATAATTTACTAAATGAAGCTGAAATTATGACTTAAGTAACGTACATTTAATCAATCTTATCAAATCGATTTTAAATGAATTTCTTAGAATTTCTATTATAGCGTAGAATTTTGTTATTTCCACATTTGTTTCCTTCTTTTATGTATCGTACATGATGTGGATGTGTTCATCAACACACGTATATCGCAACACAAACTCATATACTTACTTAACGGGTAATTCCGGGTCGATACACGATCAGTGGTGGATCCCAGTTGATGACAGCAACAACACGATACGGAACTCTTTATTAGTATTATTCCAATTTAAACAGTTATATTTTTTGGTTATTATGAGAATTGATAGAAGGTATTTCTTTTTAAATACATTTTTTGGTAAGTAATACGAATATTTTATATTATTATATATTTCGAAAGATTTTTTATAAAAACGAATATTACATGTTACTTTTTTGCGTAAATTTTCATTATGATTTAACATATATAAACTAACATTATTAGTGCATGTACAGACATGTGTTAAATTGAATATATATAACTCTACACGAACACACTCACACAAATTGAAGAATCACATTATACGTTATTACGATGCTCGAAACAATTCTTGAGAAACTTTATCATACTGGAAATTCCAGTTGACATTTTCTCTCGTGAAAAAATTTTGATCTTTAACATATTTTAGTTTATTTATCAAAGTATCCTATATTTTTTAAACATTACATTACATGTAAATATTGGTTTATATAAATTGAATACGATAATAAAAATTTAATTTTGCGTATCGAAATTTGCATATCGAAATATCTATGTAGAGAAAAAAATTCTGCTTGTTATTATCTAAATGAAAAATATTTTTTATTATATACCATTAATGTATAATGTTTATAAAATAATTGATTAATTAATAATTTAATGCACGAATATGTACATCTTCATTCTAAGGAATCAAAAACCAGTTTCATTTGTGACTATGGAATGTCCTTGAACTCGGAGAGGAATCTTGCAATTATCTAGCGAAGATAGACACTCAAAATACGATTAATCTAAGACTGTATTGTAATCAGTGTCACGTGGCTTTTATTTTTCTTTACATTTTTATAATCAATTTATGTATATTTCATTTTAATAAATTACTATAAAATGTTATATATTTTATATTAATTACGCACATATGTATACATAAATATATATATACGTACTATATATATATATATATATATATATATATATATATATATGTATGTATGTATGTATATATATATATAGAGAGTATTAATATGTATAAACATCAATTTGATATGATCTATTCAATAAATTATTTTCAAATTAAATTAATATTATATGTAATTTTGTATCACATTTTTAAGAAAATGATCATATAATTAAATGATTGTTTTAATTTCATAGCCTTCTTAAATATTGTATCCACACAACAAAGAGTGAAATGTGGGTGAGTAAAAAAATCTGAAAAATTAGTTTCATATATATATTATATTTTTTAATGGTTTTTGCAGTGCTGGAAATTTTCAATGTCAAAACGGAGATTGTATAGCAAGCGAACTTTTATGCGATGGAGAAGCAAATTGTAAAGATCAATCTGATGAAACACAGTCTGAATGTTCTAAACCACAATTAGTATGCTCACCATATGCTTTTCGATGTAATTATGGTGCCTGTATTGATGGTGATCTAACGTGTAATGGAATACGAAATTGCATTGACAACAGTGATGAAACATTGGCTGCATGTTCAGGTAGCTTGCATAATACTACAACCTCTGTAGAGTGTTCCATAAATCAATTCAAATGTGATAATGGTCAGTGCATCGACTCGATAAAACTATGTGATGGTAATGTCGATTGTAAAGATCGCTCTGATGAAACATCTTCTATATGTGGATCATTAAAGTAGGAGAACATTATTATATTAATAAAATTATTAAACTACAATATGTCTCTAATATTATCATTTATTGATATAATTTTTTATAGCTGTGATCCATTTTTATTTCGTTGCTACTATGGTGCCTGTATAGACGGTGATTTAAAGTGCAATGGTATATTAAATTGTGCGGATGGATCAGATGAAGATATAAGATTGTGTTCAAATACAACAACTACTACTACTACTACTATACCATTTATACCTCCTTCAAGGAATACAACATCAGCACCTTCCCCATGGACTCCACCACAATCAAATCGTTGTTTGGTGCCTCCTCAACCAGCAAATGGTAAACGGCAATTACATAAGTCGCAATGCCAAACACAAGAAAATTGTGATGTGCAACAAGGTGTACAATTATACAGTGGGGCTTATTTGGTTTACACCTGTAATTCTGGCTATAAAATAAGCGGTTCTGCTGATGTATTTTGTGGTCCAGAGGGAAAATGGTTAAATATTCCATTTTGTTCTGGTGAGTTTTATACGTTAAATATCATTATAACAAAGAGTATGTCATTATTGCTGTACATATATATTATGCTTTCACTAGATTTTTGATTATTTTCTAAATGCATCTTTCATCATTTTAGAAATACGTTGTAAATCATTGGCTTCAGCATCAACAAATGCTAAGTGTACATATAATGGTCAATGGACAATTTGTGAATCTCCTGTATTGCCTGGAACAATGGCAACATTGAATTGTCGCAACAGCTATCGTGAAGATACGCTATTTCTATCGAGGCAAAGAAGTGAAGTTACATGTAATGAAAGAGGTCAATGGGAACCAGAACCATTACAATGTATTCCAGGTCCGCTAGTTATTAATGTTCATATTGGGGGCGACCGTGTAACATTACAAACTAGTAATGAAAAAAATCGTTCTCTTTCTCCTATAATCGAAGTTTTGCCTGACAAAATTATAATACACGCAGATACTCGTAATTCTAACAATCCTGAAATTGATGTTAGAATGCTTAACTTAAACAGGGCTTAAAAAAAAAACAGATGAGTCCAAATATGTATGGATGTAATCTCAAATATTGCCAATTATATGTTAAAAAAATGTTACAGTAGATACATCCTTAGAATTCAGCACGATACATTTTTGTCAAATTTGATTATCAAACGATTTGAGATAATTCACGTAAAAATATTGTAATTATGAACTCTTAAGTAGAATATCTTAAAAACTTTAGCCAAATAATATTAGATTTTATTTATTTATGAGATATAACGCAATGTGATATTTTTAATTTATTTAGTTTGTGAAAAATCCGTTAAACAGTTGAATATCGTTATAACAAATAATTAAAATACTATCATAAATAAATTAAAATATATAAATCCCCATTTAAAACCTATCACTTAATCCTATCAATTATATACTGTTTAAGATTGCAACTGTGAATTATCTCTTACTAAATATTATATTAGATATTATGTACTGGGACATTGTTAAAAAATTATAGTTTTTAACTATAAATTTTGTACATTTATCCAAATTTTGTATAATAATTTTCGTTTCAATACATGTTTTAGTATGTGGAGTTATTACTCCAAACGCAAAACCTCTCATTGTACATGGCAATGCTGCTAATATTTCTCTATTTCCTTGGCATGCTACTATATATGAAACAAAAAGTCCAGATGGTCCAAAGGAATTTATTTGTGGAGCAACGATTATAAAAGAGAATTTCCTTATTACGGCAGCTCATTGTGTTTTTGACGAAACAAATAACAGAGTAAATGACCCAAAGAGATATTATATAGCAACTGGAAATATTTTTCGTGACTATGATTATTCGGAGCATGATTCACGTTTCGTTAAAAAGGCTAAGGTATGGAAAATTAAAAAGTGAATCTAATATTAAATGAAGTATGAAATATTCAATGTGTATAAGTAATATATTAATCATAAAATTTATTATGTATCATTTTCCAGGTGAAAAACATTTATGTCAACTGTAATTATTTGGGCTTAGAAGGAAACTACGCTTGGGACATAGCTCTCTTAGAGATTGATGTGCCATTTGTATTCTCAGCTTTATTATTACCAGCATGTTTGGATCAATCTTTTATTGAATCTGGACAAGGGGTAGTTGCAGGATTTGGTAGAACTGCTTTCGGATCATCAAGTTTTATTCTACAATCTGTAACACTTCCCTATGTTCCTCTTAATCAATGTAAATCTGTAGGCAATACTGTACAGTCTGAGAAATTCATAACAATTGACAAATTTTGTGCGGGTTATACAAATGGTTAGTAATATAAATAATAAATACATTAGATCAAATACATTTTACAGATTATATTAAATGATCAATGTATATATTCTAGGAACATCTGTGTGTGATGGCGATAGTGGCGGAGGATTGGTATTTCAAACTGGAAATTTGTGGTTTTTAAGAGGTATTGTTAGTATTGGACTTGGTGAAACGCTATCTGGTGGTATTAGGAGTTGTAATAGTCATTCATATTCTCTTTATACACGTATTTCCAGTCACATAAGCTGGATTCAAGATATTACTTTCAAATTAGAAACATCTAAACCAATTCCTTCATGTCGTAGTTCAAATTCTTATACACTTGCATAACTTGATAATAAAATAAAGTACTGATTTTATATAATTTATTAGTTCGGTAATTCCTACAATAAAGCAATAAATTGAATACTTTAAAAAAAAGTAAAATAATTAAAAAAATTTTTTTTTGTTCGTACATGCACATATTATAAAAAATGACGAGTTTTTATAAAAATATTAATTATTATTTTATGGATGAGTATTATTTATTTTTATTACAAATAATTTTTTCTCATAGAAAAATTTGGAATCTATTAAATAAATTAAATAGATTTGATGCTACAACAATACCCAATCATTAACAACCCATGTGATCTTTTTCGTGAAAAGTACAATATATGATTTCTTTTCAATTAGTCTACAATGTTTGCAATCAAATGAAAGTATAATATTTCAGAAAATATAATAAATTAATATTTAAAGAATTGAATGTTTGTTTAAACATTCAATACCTAAAAATACGCGTTCAATATAAAATATAATTAAATCAATATTCGAATATAGTTAAAATTTGAACGGGCGGTCATTATCTATCTATGTAAATACAAACGAAATTTTCATTGATTTTGATCGTAATCGAGTTAGTTCTCTTTTGCGTTCCAACGAGTAAACATCGAAGGACTCTCTTTTCAAACGAATAAGATTAAAAATGTTAAACTTTTGATTATTTTACAATTATTTAAACAATTTGAAATACGAGCGGAATATAACTAATATTTAAGTAATAGTATGTTTGTTTAAACATTCTATAACTCGAAATACGTGTTAAATATAAAATAAAAATAGAATTAAATTAATATTCATATATATATGATATGTACGCGATAAATATAAAAAATTTAATTAAAAATTTTTAAGTTACGTTATGTGCGAAAGAGGTATAAATTACTCAACCTTATCGACTGATATAATGACTGAGAGGGAGAATGTTTCCTACTTGCGTTTGTAGTTCATATTTTGTCCACACTTGTCGCTAAAGTCATATATACTTTGAACGAAAGTTGACATCTACTCGATCATAGATCGGTAAAACAGTTCGATACGTTTGATGATATCGACAATTTGGTCAATTTCAAGGAATATAATATAAAAGAAGCGAATTAAGAATTTAAACTTATGAATATCGGAATTTTTCGTGGTAAAAAGTTTTTCTTTACAAAATAAGTATAAGTAGTAAACAATTAATATGTTTTGGAGAGTAATCTTTTCTTGTAGAAAATTATAAAACGAAATTTATTCAACGTGACTCATCATTTCTTTTTCTTTTATACGGATATTTTCGATAGCAACGAAAAATGCAAAAGTTTTTACCGATTGTTTTTGGTTCGTACATATATTCACACAATTAATATTGGCAGTCATAACGTAAAAAAAAATTTTTAGTTTATTTTCTCATTTAATATCACACGTGATATATAATTATTATATTAATTATTTCTTAAACGTCTCTCTTCATGTCTTCATATAGTTATTATTAATTACAGTTAAAATGATGGCTTTTACAGAATATTTGGAAAATTATTAAAAAGAAATAAAATATAATAACTAAAAATTTTATTATCACTTCGTGTATAGAAATTATTTATAGGAAATTGTATATCGCATATAAGTGCCTTGAAGGTAATATTTTAAATACTAAGGATATAACAAATGTTTATTATCTGATAAAGGTCAGATTTTGGATGAATTATATGATATAAAAATAATACTGGTTGATTAACATAAGAGGAAAGGTTTTTGCTATCTTGTATTTTGTTTACAGGAATACGTTTTAATTTTACTGGTATATCAGCCATGTCTACATGGATATCCGCAGACGAACGTATGTTAAAAGCAATAAGGAAGATAGTTCCAAATTTGAACAATACTAAATATAAAGGTCAAGATGGAAGAATAGGAATATTCGGTGGTAGCTCAGATTATACAGGAGCACCGTATTTTGCAGCAATGAGTGCTCTTAGAACTGGTGCAGATATAGTGCATATATTTTGTGTAAAAGATGCTAGTACTCCTATTAAATCTTTTAGCCCAGAGCCAATTGTACATCCGATCTTGGATCAATACGATGCTATGAAACATATAAAACCTTGGTTGGATCGTTTACACGTTATAATCATTGGGCCTGGACTTGGAAGAGACGATAAGATTCTCAAAGTCATAGTTGAATTGATTTCAGTCTGCCGCGAATTAAAAAAACCATTGGTGATAGACGCGGATGGATTATTCTTAATATTTCAGAAACCCGATATAATCAAAGATTATCCAGATCTTATACTTACACCTAATGCTATGGAATTTAGTCGATTAGCTAAATCAATATTAAAAAAATCGATTCAACCATCTCCAATAGTTAAGCCTGCAGATGTAAAAGAATTGGCAGATTCTCTTGGAAAAAATGTAGTCATTTTACATAAAGGAGCAAAAGATGTTATAGCGGATGGACATGAAGGTACTGAAACTATATCATGTGGCATGGCTGGTTCCGGAAGACGATGTGGTGGTCAAGGAGATCTTTTAGTTGGATGTGTAGCTGTTTTCTGGTGGTGGGCCATTTGTGGTGTAACTTCTGATTCTATTATATCACCTTCGATAATAGCATCTTATGCAGGATCAAGATTAGTTAGAGAATGTAATTCAGCTGCATATAAAATTAAACAAAGAGCCACTTTGACAAGTGATATGTTGGAACAGATACAACATGTTTTTGCTAGAATTTTTGAAACTCATAGCAACAAGTGAGCTATAAGTTTGAATCGTAAATTCATTTATAAAATTATAATTGATACTATATTTTTTTTATAGGGCTAATCTGTGTGTGTGAGTGTGTGTGTATATATTTATAGGCAATTTTGATTATTGCATATGAATTTCTGGGTATAAATAATTATTTAAGGGATTTTTTTTTAATATGTTTAAGTTAAGAAGGAAAGGGTATATATGTATATATATAATATCTCATTAGAGTTTTCTTAATATTCGTTTTAGAAATTCATCATTCAATGGGAGAAATCGATTGCAAAATATTGATAATTAAAAACATTGGATCACGTTTAAGTGAAATTTTTAGGATACAGGAGATGTAGTATACTAAAGAATACTAATAAGTACAGTGTTATTTTATGACAAATTAGATTACATACATGCATTTAGCATTCTTGATATCTTATATATGCAAAAGTCATAAATAAAATATTTTGTACATTTTATACTCTAGAGCATTTAAGGAACAAAATAGGATCAGTGCATTGGTAATTAAATTTTTAGAGAGAAATCTACTTATATATTCATAATAATCATAATAATAAAAAAAATTTCCTTTTTTTTCCTTATTTATATAAAATTTTTAGATTTTGAAAGATTACACAAGAACTATAGAAATTTAATAGTCATTCGTACATAAATACTAACAGAAAAATTTGTCATACAACATGTATGTGATTTATCACCATACATTTCTAATATCATTTTTAAGAATGATGCTCTAGATTCCAGCCATGGTAAGCCAATTAATTAAGTACAAGTATTGTATCATACTGCAAACTTCTATCTGCTACTTAGAACCGATATTGTCATCGATTACTGTCTTATTATAATTCATAATTTCATTACCTAACAGATATTTTTAAGAATGTACATTATCTCCTTCCAAAAGTTCACTTTCTTTTGTGCGTAAGATTAATAATAACAATGAGTATATATGATATATAAAAAGGAGAAGAGGTAAAAAGAGATGTGCAACTTACACATCGTTAAGAGAGAGATTTGGCATTAATATCTTAGAAAATACTGCCTACTTATGTCGAATATGATGTTCACTAAAAGTTCTTTTTCGAACATCATTCAATTTAAGCCATTAATAATACTAATATCGATAACCTAATTTATCATTTATAGACTACGAATAAAATGTCAGTACTGAAATATGATTTCCTCTTATTAAAAGAGTTGGTGGCATGTCACGAGTTAGTGCTTCTAACCATGCCATGTATAAGGGTGCTGACACTGCACCTTTTCTTGGCATTGGTAATGACCTGTAAATTATATTAAATCTAATTAATTATTATATTTTTTAGACAATATCATTATCAGACTAGAATTATCATGAATAATTACATACATTACTACTAATGTGGATTGACTTGAATTCTCCAAAAGTAATTCTCGAAGTCTTAATTGTCGATTAGTTTTGTCTCGCAGTGTTTGTAATTCAAGATCAGTGACACAACACTCTACAAAAAACATTTCATTGATGATTTTTGATAGACAATCATTTTATTACAATGATAAATGTTCAAACCTGAATTATCAGAAGGATCATTTCTTTGAAAATCAGATATAAGTTTGTCAAAGAAATTTTGAGTATCCTGTCGAGGAGCAATACTGATATCATCTACCATTTTTAAACTCGTATATTTTATTCGGAATTTAGCCATGATTTCAGCCATTCTGAAATAGATGAGAAGAGATAAAAAAATTTTTGAAGTATATGTAGAAGAAACGAATTGATACGAGTATTTAAAAATTCTTACTCCTTTTCTTGAGCCTCAATATCTTGTTTGTGATTAGCCAAAGCAAAGATTCTCATCTTGCAATGTTCCCAATTAGAACGTGTACTGATAATATATGGCAAAAGAATTGTTAAACCTATAAAATGAAACAAAAATGCATAGAGTATAAAGAATGATCTTTTCATTATTTGAACATTTATTCTTTGGATTACCTCCATCATCGTAAAGCCACCATACATCAATTATGCCTTTCTTGTGTTTTTTTTGGAAAATTGTCATGTGTTCCGGTAACACTGGCATTCCGTTTCGTTTTTCACTGAAACATGAAGAAATTATACTATATAACATTTACATGTACGTGTATATGGCGCGCGCGCGCGTTTACTGTGTATGTATTTTTTTTCTGAAAATATTTGAGATTTACGAAAGAAAATACCGTATTTTCGTTTGTATCAAAGAAAATATTTGAGACTTACGAAAGTAACTTATCAGCAGCTTGTTTCTTCTTCTGTTTGATGTGATCACGTGCATTCCAATGAGTAGGGGATTCTCTAATTACATTTGGTCCCTCAACTGTAGTAAATTGTGTTCCTACTTGGAGATATAATGAATATACAATGTTGTATCTTATATGTTACAATTTTTCATATTTTTGATAACTAATTTTTCAATCTAATTCCTTAATATAATACATACCAAGGTATGATCTAACATACGTAAATACATACCTATAGTTGGTACACTTTGTACTCTTGGTATTTGACTACTCATCGAGAGATCACTATCAGCATGCATCAATGTAGTACCGGTTAAATCGTAACTACTTTGTGCTAGAGTTCCATGTTCTTCATCTACTACAGTAGAAGCTACTTCGGAACAATCCAAACCATCTTCGATACGTAGAATTGCAACGGCTAGTTTGTGGTCGAAAGCATTGCTAAAATGACGAAAAAAATAATGAAATTATTAATGAAAAAATTTAACGAATAAAAAGTCTAGAATAAGATGAGATTTTATTACTGAAGAACGTTGAAATATTCTTGAAGATCTTTATGATTACAAGTCGACCAATGAGTTTTGTAACCCATTAAGACAACGTTTGGAGCTAACTTTCCTACTCCTGTTGCTTGCATCAATGCTGATGCACCTCTTTCCAAATTTAAATCTTCTACAACGTGGTAAAAAGACTTGATTCTATGTCTTTGTAACCAAGCGTATCCATTTCTCAAACGTACCGATCTTAATCGATACGATAAACGTGTCTATAAAAACATGATACATATGTTAGACCAGTAGTTTTTATTTCGATGATCTTTGTATTAAAAATGATCATTATATTTTTTTAGAAGATTTACGATTTTAAGTCTAAATTTATACCTATGATCTACTTTTAATAAATATATAAATATTTTTTCAATACCTTTTAAAGCACATTTATCATTGATCATTATTAAAAGTAAATTAAACGATTATTCATTTAGAATTAGATTTAAATTAAATGATATCGTACAATATTTCTTACACTATCATTTAACAAGCAAACTCGATAGAACACATCGAAGTAAATCAATCAATAATTATTGACAATCGATCAATTAATCATGATTTATCTCACAAACACTATTAATCAATCCATACTTAACTGTTATAGATTGTATGACAAAGTACCTACCTGACATATTTCCCCAGAGATTAATAAGGAATTATTTTTCGTGATAAGATTTGCCAAATATAAAAGAGCCGGCCTCGTACCAGGATGTCCAGTAAGCGCCAAGATTTGTGGAGCATAATTTTTCACATGTTCATCGATAGAATTCAATCTACAAATTTATATATATATACACACACACACACAATATTTACTCGACTAACTTGAAACAAGAAAATCTTTGTAATCGAAAGATATGAACTTACCTATAGACAATAGATAACGCAGTTTTATAAGTTTGCGCTTGAGTACTGCTACCCCAATTAACATCTGGCTTACGATATACAACTATCAGGTATAATGCGAAGATAATAACAAATGTTATTAACGAAGTTACCCAATCGATGAAATACATAATGCTTACACAGACGATGAAGCCAAATAGAGATAACCAGGTGTTGTAATACTATAAAAGACGATTATTCATCAGGATTAATCAATTATTTTATCTCTCAATAAGAACCTTGAATTGGTTTAAATTTTTTTTTTTATCAAACAAACATACTTTAAATGTAGGTCGCCAGCCAAGTGGTCGAATAAGCGCAGCATGAAATGCGCAGAAATTAATGAGAGCATATGATGCTAGATAAAAATTTGATATTAACGGTGCGACTGCATTGAGATTGGCTAAAAGTAAAATTATTATATAGATAGTAATATGCATTTCTACCCTATTATGTAATAATACTTAGATAATATTATATAAGTAATAATATATATTGCTATTCTATTATATAATAATACATGACTATATATAGCTAAATAGTAATATTATATATTAATATTATAGTATCATATACTGGTATTACATAAATATATAGTAAATAGGTATTTTATTATATAATAATACATAACAAGTATTATCAACCGATCACTTACCTATCATAAGAAATACAAACGCAACAAGAAACGTAAGTCCATATCCTCTGTATGGCTCGCCAGTTTTACCATATCCTTTACTAAAATATATCAATCCAGGATATATTCTATCTTGACCTAATGCTTGGATTAATCTTGGTACTGACAATAGATTTGTTAATGCTGTTGAAAGTGTTGCAGCAAAACAGCCAGCATAAATGAGTGGTCCCCAAAGTGACATCAGTTGCATTACCTATACAGAAAATGATTTATGATTAAATTTATAAATCATTTTATATATATACATATAAAGAAAATATATTTTAAAAAATTGTTACAAAGAAATTGAAGGATATTTTTTCTTTAACGACTTACCGAATAACTATTATGAAGTCCATATAAACAATTACTTTGAGAAATACATTGAACTGTACCATTTACTCCAATGATACCACTGGCATCTCTCAATGCTGCTCCACCAGCAAAATATACAAAAGTGACATAACTTATCATGGATATTAAAAGAGCTAAAAGAGTCCCAATAGGTATACTATTTCCTGGATTTTTCAAATCTCCCGAAATATTCGCACCAGCTTGGATACCAGTTACCGAAGGGAAAAAGATTGCAAAAACCGAAAAGAATGTTTGATTGGTGTTTTCAGAAAATCTATAATCTGAGGCCCAATTCTCCTTAAATACTTCCCCTGGAAAATTGAAAAGAAAAAAAATTTGTATACGTTACACGATGATAGAGATGAATTAAGTGTATACACGGAGTGGACGAAAAGTTTTTAGATAGACCAAAGTGATTTTAAAAATCGATTGATCTTTTTCATAGCTTTTTCAAGCGAGATAGGCTTCTTGCAGTTTTAGAATTTGAACAAACAAAAATTAGCCGAAGAAGTCTCAAAGAAGAAGAATTGATTTTTGAAATTAGGAACTCTTAGCTCAACCTTAGAAACTTTTAGTTCATCCTGTGTGTGTGTGTGTGTGTATATATATATATATTATTAATAAAATAAAATAAATGAAAATATAATATTCACACGAAAAGCCAATGAATCCGTGAGAGATTTGTTCTTGATTTTTCGGGCCAATGATAGTACCAATTAAAAAGTCAAAAATAGCTGCTACGATGACTGCGATAAGGAAGTTCTGGGCCTGATAAATATATAAAAAAAAAAAATATATAAAAATATACTGTCAAATTGATTAGATTATACACTAAAAAAAAAAAGAAATAAAATTGTCACTTTTAAAACAGAAAGAAACGAACGAACGAATGAACGAACGAATGAACGAACCTTCGATTCCCATTCCATGCCAATAGCACAAATCAATATCATAACTATAAGAGCAATGGTACCAATGATTCTAACATCATGTATTCCATTATCTATAATTTTAAGATTATGTTCTTTGAGTAGATCGTTCATAGAATCACAGAAACCAATTGTGTTCATTGATGCCGCAACTGCATTCGCAAATGCGAATACTATTCCAACAGATGCACCAAACTCAGGGCCGAGTGATCGAGAGATAATGAAGTATATGCCACCTGCAAAATTATTATTTCAATACAGTGAGATAACTGAGAACGAAAAGAGAGAGAGAAAGAGAGAGAGAGAGAGAGAAAAGAAAATTTATTTTCTCTAAAAGAAATAAAAAGCATTAGAAAATCAAATTATATATTATACATATAAATTTGAACGATAAAATCTGATAAGAAAAGTTGTAAATTGCTATACTAGTTTAATCAAAGAAAAAAAAATTAAGAAAAATATACATAAATGATATACTAAATTGAACGATAAAATTTAATAAACAATATTACAGATTGCATATACTAATTGTATACATATAATGGCACTCCTATTTTGGAAAAAAAAGAAAGAAAACGGTAACAATCGTTATTGTAAGCCAACACACCTCCCTTTACTTCCCCATTAGTGCTAATTGCACTTAAGCTTAATGTCGTGATGACACACACCGCTGCCGATATTCCTATAATAACAGTACTCTGTAATATTCCAGCTTGTGCTACGACCCATGAGAGCCTTAAAAAAAGCATAACGCCCCATATGTTTAAAAGGCATGGTATTAAAACTCCTTGGATCCATCCTAATTTGATTCCACCAGTATAAATTTGCGAAGCAGTTCCAATTTGTCCTGTTTCGACGTTTGGATCCTGAAAAAGGGATTACAAGCGTAATAAAGGGATTTGCAGATGTAATAAAGAAAATATTTCTCGAAGAGGGAAAATGAGGGTTGCTAATAAATCCTTAACGATCGTAACACTTATTGTATGATGTATTATCCGTACTGTGGAACCTTTCGTGAGACTTGTTAAGGGGCTTAACATTGTCCCTTGGCATTTAATAGTGACAGGCAATCTTACCTATCCTGGTCAATTCTTTATTGCTACATAAACTCAATATATCTATTCTACTTCAATATACCTACCCTATCTTATCTTATCCTATCCTACTATTCTCTTTATAGGGGTCGGGTAAATCAATAGAAATATCACTAAAGTCGAATGGTCGTTGGGTAGCAAATAATAGTGTTCATACCTTTATCAAATTTCCTTCGTGTAAAGTACTTAACGATGGCCTCTTCGCACGACGACTTAATCTGTAAAATGTATATTAATTATATAACGATATATTCATACGTATATGATTTTTATGTACGTATTACGTAAGTTATTATAATTATTTAATCGTGAGCGCTCTTTTGTTCTGTTTCTTTTTTTCTGTTCTTTTCTTTCTCTAGATCTTATTAAGATCATTATTCTTACTACAATTATCTTATTGTTGAAATAATTATAAGATATACACGTAAGACTATTAGATCAGATCTATTCTTTCTATTTAATTTTATATATATTTAACTTGATAGTGATTTGATATATCATGTTACCTACTCGATTTATTAAATTTTTTGTACGTTTAAAAACTTACTTTTTTTTCTGTATCCAATTTTATTCTATTTCCATTAAAAGAAATATTTATTATTCATGAATTATTATATTACATTATATGATTTCATTAAGTCAAAAAAATATGATAAAGCTAATAAAGAGATAGATACTAGTGAACACTTACAATTAGGCACACCGTATGCATACTCCATCGAAACGTTAGATAAATAGTTATCTTGAGGAATAAATCGTATATCATTATACGTGTACATTTCAAAATTATTACATTATCAAGTAAAACAATTATTAATTAATTTATTCGGAAGTATTATTTTTTGCGATAATTTTATCTATTATTTCTTCTTCAATAATTTTTACGAATATCATTTTCAATAATGTTATATTTATTATTTCTATAATAATTATATCAAGCAATTTCGAGATGAGTTTAATTCGTATCAATAAAGAAATAATTTTAATTATTAATAATTTATTTTTTTAATAATTTTTATGTATTTCAAATACATAATAATTTTAATCATCATTATTTTTATAATAATGTTCGACGAGTATCGTTCTTGATATATACACATATATATATATTTATTTACTATTTTTATAATAATTATTATATTAATAATTTAAATAAGAATAATTGTTTAATAATTTTTAAAATTATTTACATATACCTACATAATAATAATAAATAATATTAAAAATTAAAATTAAAACTTTTGCAGATTGTACTTTATATAGATACCTGTAATGATCCATTCGTGGAACAACATCCCAGAGACCGCTCACGTTCAACGTCATCGGAGATCTTTTATTATTTTCATTTTGTTGCGTCCCTCCTGTCGTATCGTCCTTGGCGTTTTTATTTTGAAGCCGGCTCTCCATTTCGTTTTTTCTAAAGAAAAATAAAAAATAAGAATATAACGACGAAGAAAAAGAAATTGATCATTTTTTGTTCACTCGCAAAATTTTTGAGAGATCGAAATTGCGAAAATGGCCGCCATTTTCTTTCTTCAACTGTTATTTTCTCTTATAAATAATCTTCTTTTACAAAAGAAATAAATGCATATATTATCCGTTTCCAAGTTAATTTCGTATTCGTAAATGAGGTATCTTTTATTTTTTTTTTTTTTAATGACTAATCGTCGACTAAATGATGCTAATAATGTGAGATAACAAACAAGGAAGACATTTTTATTTCTTTTTCACAATGTTTCCTCATTTTTCTTTTTTCATTTTTATTTCTCTATCCTTCTTTCTATCTATCTTTTTCTTTATATTTTTATTTATTTTTTTTCAAATCTGATAATACATATAGAAGTTATATTCGTATCGTAGAGAGATATATAATCGATATCAAGAATGTATAAGTAGTTAAGTATAATTAAATGGATTTTTTGTTTCCTTTTTTCGAAATGATTTGCTCGATTATAAATGATAGCTGATAACGGATGAGGAAGATATTATATTTTGTTTCTTTTTACAAAATTACTTCGTGGTTTATTTTTTTTTTTTTGTTTTTTTTTTCGAATACGATTATGGATTCGATATTAGCGCGGGTAATTTAAAATATAATGACTGACTAATCGATAAGAGAAAGGTCCACATAAAATAGATCTTGGCCTCCGTAAGACAAGATTAATAAATTTCATTTGTATGTACACATACACATATATACACACATACGTATATATACACACCCGTAACGACCGATATGTACGTATACAAATAATTTTTATTTTTATATTTACGACTTTGACCAGTATATTTTTCTTTTCAACATTTGAAAAATTGAATATACATTGTACATGATTGATTTATTTTTATAAGAGTCCCTAAAATTTTCTAAAGCTTCAGGTCCCTTAAAGGTTAAATTTGGGTTCTAAGCCATTCTATACATACCTATGGGGATCGTAAATGTACCATAGGAAAATAACAGCAAACAAAGCAATTGAAAGTCATGATACAATAGTAAGACCTTTCCCTTATGAGATCACATTTGAAGACGAGGCGTGAAATGGAGTCAGTGGTATCAGATGATATCTTTTTAATTAATCGAATTGATGATTTACATGAGTTTAATAGAATGGAATGTGCGTATGTGTCTATTCGTTTGTAATTCGACCATAACTCTCTCTTTCTCTATTTATATGTTCTTTTCTTTATTTATCGTCGAGGAATTTATATCTTTTAAAAGTCAATTGACGTAATCTTCTTCATTGTCATCATCGACAAAAATTCTTTTTAATTTTACATACATACGCGCACAGACACATACACACATATAATTTTTTATCACAATTTCGACGAAATGTTTTTTCCGTTCGGATATATCTAAATCATTTATCGGAAGTTTAAAGTAGTCCATCCATTCGAGACTCTACCGCACTCCTTCCATTCACTTTACTTTCGCCTCAAAAAAACGTAATTAAAAAACCTGTTTGTTATCATTCGAAAAGAATGAATTCGATATCAACAATCACAATTTTATTTTCTCCCTATAGATCTTATCTCGTATAAAGATCATTGCGAGAAACGATTAAATGCCTACTTAGATCGTTATCACAGTGGTATTATTTTTAAAATTGTCAGTAATATACGTAGAATGCATTTGGAATGCACATGAGTGTAAAACAGATTTTTCTAAAAAATACAAAAAGATTTCTTTTTTAAAAAAGATAAACAAATCATTTTTCTCTTCCTTCCCTTTTCAAAAAGAAAGAAAGAAAAAAAAATAGAACACCGATATGTTTCACTAGGCATACGTATATACATATTAACGACTCTAAAATTGTACCGGCCGATAGTAACATCCGAAGGTCTAAGATTAGACGCCGATCATATTTTTCACGTTCAGGAAAAAAGAAAAAAAAGGAAAAATATATTTCCTTGAAAGAAATGAAAAATATTTCCCAAAAAAAGTGATAAAAGTTTTGAATTTCGTAGAGAAAAAAAATGGGAAGAGTAAAATTAATTCGTTTAATTGATTCGTTTTGTCGATCGGTAAGAACAAACGAGCGATTTTCTTGATTTCGCCGACACTGAATGAAATATCTTATATTTAAATAAAAATAAAATAAAAAATGTATACACATATACATGTATGAATATATGTAATATGTGTGTGTACGTATGTATATGTAAAAATGATAAGAGATGATTCACTAACGTTCGACTATGATGATAGTTGTTGTATTGACACTTTCAGTGGAGCACAGTATAACGAAGCACAGTGCAACGCTTCAACAATCAACAATCAACATTGAGTAAAAGCGCACTAAAACGGGAATATATATATGTGTGTACTGAAGAAAGAAAGAAAGAAAGAAAGAAAGAGAGAGAGAAAGAAGTGGATGATGCAGTAATAGATGTTGAAGTAGAGAGCGTAATGTAGTAAAAGATGAAAGATAAAGATAATAACGTATATATAAACACGCACACGCGTATACGCACATATACACTGAGAAACTGATGTTGTATAAGGCACGAAGAAGCCGAAAGAAAAAAAAAACCAATAACGAAATTAGATTATTACTAACGATGACGAAGATGGAGAGCACGTAAAGGATACCGTAGGACAGACGAATGTAGCACGGCGAGTAAACAGCGAATAGAAGGAACGCGCTAACTTGAATCACCCGCGAAAGCGCGCAGCGCGCCGCTCTTTTCTCTGAATTTGTTCCTCCCCACTCCAAGCGACGTTGCGTAGAGCAGCAGCGCACTTACTATGCCATGCGCATGCGCGCACCCTTTCGTCCTACGCGAGACACACCATTCCTTGCCTTCTCCTTCTTCCGTATATATTAATTCTTTGACGTACAACGCGTAATTTGTTTTTCTTTTTTTTGTTTTGTTTTTCTATTAATGTGTTAATGTATGCACTTGTTGCACGTATCGACAAGTTTTGTATATATGAGAGAGAGAGAGAGAGAGAGAGAGAGAGAGAGAGAGAGAGAGAGAGAGAGAGAGAGAGAGAGGGAGAGAGGGAGAGAGAGAGGGAGAGAGGGAGAGAGGGGAGAGGGAGAGGGAGAGGGAGAGGGAGAAAGAGAGAGAGAGAGAGAGTGAAAGTGAGAGAGGGAGAGAGAGAGAGAGAGAGAATATATATTTATTAGTTTTAATTAAAAATAAAATTTTTTTCGGTTATATTTTTATATATAAAATTTCTGATTGAATTCCGTTTTCATTAATTTCTTGACCAAGTTAATTTTTACTAATTTCTTTGTTTTTTCGTCGTTCTTTCTTTTTTTTTATGAATGATGATTCATATATGATTCTTCATATGTTATCTGTTTCTTTGTAATTAATTTTTTTTTTCTTATTCTTTTGTTGATTTTTTGAAAGTATCTAAAAGTACATAAAACCATAAGATATTTGCATCGTTTCTTTTAAAGTTTCAACATTTATATAACCGGTTTTTACCGCCTAGACTAGAGAAGTGGCATCTCAAATCGTTAATTAAATCCTTCAGTTGTAAATGTTCGTTCGTGAAAATTCTATTTATCCATAGACGAGAGATAAGAAAACTTTAATTGTATTTCTTCTTAAAGGCCATTGCGGATAGAGAAAGAGAGAGAGAGAGAGATAGAGGGAGAGAGAGAGAGAGAGAGAGAGATAGATTGATAGATGTGAATAAACGAAAAAAAGAGAAAAACATTACACTTTCGAAAACTAGGTGAAGGTTATTGATTTGAAATTTATCGAACGATCGAGAACATTTTTCTCTTTTCTTTTGGTTTTTTCTCTTTACGAAAGAATCTAATTATCATATTTACTTATCACAAGAATAAATCAAATTGATTAAATATTTATTACGATTAGGATAATCTAATCAGAAGAAGAAGGGGGTAAACGATCTATTGAATGATTTCTATATCTCACTCTTCGTGTATCGTTGATGTATCGATTGGATCGATAAAGAAGAATGAAAAAAAAAAGAATAGTAAACAAGGTAGCTCTAGGAATTGAAATTGAGTTTATAGAAGCATTTTCCATTTATCGTTTAAATCGTGGAATAGTTGGTAATATTTAGATTGGTGGTGTGCGTATGTAGCAGCAAGAGACGGAATTAGCTCAATTAGCATTCTTTGACGGAAAAGCAAAATATTCCGGTAAGAACCCGACTCGGATTCTTGTTCTCGCTCTCGCGAGAACGGCACAAATAAAGCATCGATATTATTGATGATAGACTAGAGAGAGAGAGAGAGAGAACCTATTTCTAGAAATCTTAAATCTTATCCTCTGAAATTTTCTTTCGTTTGAAAAATTAGACACATTAGACCACACGTTTATTGTATATACGTTACAATAGGTATTTTAAAGACTTCTTTTTCTTTTTATCTTTCTCTATTTCTCTTTTTTTCTTATTTACCTGATATTATTTATCTCGATATTCATAAATTTATTATTTACTTCTAATTGATTTATTTAAGTATATGTGTATCTATATGCCTATATGAAATCGAGTATCTCTCTATAATATAATATATATACGTTAAAATATAATATATACTATATAATAAATAAATAAATAAATATATATATATAGATATTTCCTTTTTATATAGATACATAGATATAAAATCATCTATCTATCTATTATATAAATTATATGAATAATTATATTATTTTTTTAATATTAGCAATATTTAATACACAATAACTATTTGTCATTTTCTTTTATATTTCTAGCTTTTATATATATTTTGAATATTTAAGCTATTAATCTTTGATAATAAATCTTGGCTTTTCCCATTCTTTCTTCCTCTCTCTCTCTCTCTTTCTCTTATTCACCATATTCATATATATATTATCACATGCGATACGTATTTAAAATGTTTCTATATATGAAATATAGTTATATATATATATATATATATATATAAAGATCATTATCTTAGAAACCATATTTTGATATTCTTATAAATTATATATAATCAACTTGACAATGGTAATTACGTATAATTAAATAAATTTATACATATATATGTCTATTTATATATGTCATCGCTCGTATGAGAGATAGATAGATAGATAGACAGAGAGAGAGAGAGAGAAAGAGAGAGAGAGAGAGAATGGGGAAACAGATCACATGTGATAAGATAAGATGATCCGACTCATAATTATTATCCTGTACGACACGGATAATAAGCAAAAATGTAATTATTATTAGCATTATTAGCATTCGGAAACGTTTGTTCACATAAACGAGTTAGGAGTTAGATCCGTGTTGGTTATGTATATCAATTTATCTTTGTAGATGATTTACTAATTCTTCTCTCTCTTTCTCTTTCTTTCTCTTTCTGTCTTTCTCTGTTTCTCTCTCTCTCTCTCTCTATCTCTCTATCATGTTATCTATCATATATATCCATTTATCCTTTATCTCTATCTCTTTTCCTCATAAGAAAAATGTCTAGTTAAATGATAAAAAACGAATAAAAAAAACAATAAAAGAATGATTATATAAATCGTTGACGATATATAAGATGATAACTATGATTTGCGAAGGAACGAAACGAATTGCGATTAAATGTATTATATCATTTGAAATCGTATAGAAAGATATATATATATGTGTATGTGTATATATATACACATACATATATATACATATATATATCTATACACGTAAAATAGGATTTATTCTCTAAGTACTCATTATGTTCTAGAGTCCCTTGAGGTTTTCAAATCATTAGGGAATAGTAAAACATATCTAACAAAGATTAAGAGAGTCAGCCACGAAATCAACCTATATATATATATAGGTTGGTTATCATATATATATATATATATATATATATATATATATATATATATATATATATATATACATACATACATACATACATATTCGAATATGAAAATTTCTTTGACCTTCGATCCTTCTTACCTTCCGAAAATTGAATTTCATTCTATAGAATTAGTATAACATTGTGAAAAATGAGAAAATTAAAAAAGAAAGAGAGAGAGAAAGAGAGAAGGGATATGAATGAAAATTCAAAGAAAAACCGTGTAATATATCAAGAAAAGCATTTATGATGCATGCGTGAAAAGAGAACTCGCAGAAATCTAAATTAATATTTCGTGTTCGTGGAACTATAGTTAGACGCCCTCGGTGTAAGAACGTATGTCAGTACATGCACACACGCGCGCGCTCACTCACGCACATACATATATCATACATATATACATACATATATATACATACGCATATGCAAAAATGTACATATGTACACTTATATATGTATGTAATCATGCCAATCGATATCAATTTCAAAGCATTATCGACATAGACGATCCCTACGTTATCAACTTCTTCGTATCAAAATCAAAAATTTTGGCGCCAATCATCCATTTTAATATATACTTTGAATTAAATACTAGGTTATTTCTCTCTCTCTCTCTCTCTCTCTCTCTCTCTCTCTCTCTCTCTCTCTCTCTCTCTCTCTCTCTCTCTCTCTCTCTCTCTCTCCGAAATCAGGACAGGAAGTAGGAGTAAGCAACGCTGAAACTCTTCAGGTTTACGACTCGCGTATTTAACGCACGATCGGCACACATAGATATATACATGCAAATGTACGGTTACACACGGTTTCTGTATCTTTCTCTCTCTTGCTCTTTACGTGATTTTTCGAGGGGATTCTAAATAAAGAGCGATTCGCCTTCGAATTTCATCACCGCATTCGGATCGTTCCTTTTTATCGACTATATTTTTTCAATAATATATGTATATCAATAGGACGATCGATATTTGATAAGATTTTATAAGATTTTATAAGTGAGATAGAATTGAGAGAGATAATGTGACAGAAAGACAGAGAGAGAGAGAGAGAGAATGAGAGAGAGAGAGAATAAAAGAAATATTGTGGAAAAAAAAATGTAAAAAAAATGTAAAAAAAAAAAAAAATAAATGAAAATTTATAAGAAATCATCGTGGAGATAAAAGTTAGAAAAAGGAAACAAATGTTATATATACATACATGTTTTGAATAGAAAAGTATTTCAGTTTTATATGTTTCCGCATAGAAGACTCCATTTTTCAGCATAAAATTATTTCACACTATTTTTCTCTTTTTTCTTTTCTTTCTTTTCTTTCGAATAAAATGTTCTCTTCAATTTTTACAACTGATCTTCACGAAATTTTTTATTTTCACTTATATCGTTTGTAACGTTTATAAACATTTAAGCAATTCTTTATTCGATTCTCTATCCATCTCTCTCTATGATACGAAAGAAAATGACTAAAGAGGAACACGAGCATCATACGAATATATATATATGTATGGAATCATTACCACGTTTCTCGATGAGTTATAATAATACTACACGTAGAAAAAAAGTAATTAACCAGGTGTGTGTTACCTGCACATCGTTTTGTTTCGTTGATGCGGCAATAAAAAAAAAAAAGTAATAGAAAAAGAAAAATATATGATCTTAGGAAACGATTTGAGATAAGAGAAAAGCCAGAGTACGTCACTAAGATGTATCATTTGTGAACGATAGGACGAATGAATCGAGTGAGTATTGTGATTCGTCTTAACAGTGATAAGAACGTCCTGCAATATCTTCGTTTTAATCCCAATCCGCAATACGCGTACATGCATAACATTTTTTTCATAAATCTTTTGAAAAAGTTTTAAACACGCGTAAAAATGACAGAGATTCTCACCAATGAAACAGTATTGTAAATAAAAAACAATCGGCGAAAAATTTCCTTCCTATTTATATTTCTTTATGTGTCGTCATTCATCTTTTTTTTTTGTCTTTTTAATTTGTTCCTTTTTGAATCGAATTACGTGTGATCAAATAAAGTGCAATACATATATAAGAATTCCTTAAAAGCCACGCCTAACGAGTACATATGTATATCTCGGGCTAACCTCTCAACGCAAACAATTATTCCTCGAATACGCTTATTTCCTTGACGATCGACGGATCGAACGAGCCCGGACCTCTCAAGATCGAACAGCCACGATCCAGTTCGAGCCAGTCCAAGCCAGACAACCCGGTAGACCACCTGGATAGCGGGCGGCTTCCTTCCATGAAAGCTCTCTCCAGTCAGAATCGAAGTCGCTGGAATAAATGCGCCCTCTTTTGTTCGTATCTCTGAATCCTAATTTATTCCTAGATAATTAAAAATATTATATTAACAATTAATTCTATGTCAAAAATGAACAATCTCTTTGACTACTTCTTTTGGGATTTTTCTTTAGGTCGGACCATTTTTTCTTTTTTGTTTCCTTTTTCCTTTCTAATTTTTTTCTTCTGCGATTTTTCTTTGCTTTCTTTTTTTTTCTTTCTTTCTTTCTTTCTTTCTTTCTTCCCCCTCCTTTTTTTAATTTTCAATATTTTGTCGAGGCAACACGCAATCGTTGGATTAATCGGTTTAGTATTTTAAATACGTACAAAACTCATCAATCATTTTATAAAATGGTCAAAAGGACGGAAAGAATGATTAATTGAATAGAAATGGCGGAGGAATTGTTTAATATTGTTAAATTGAAGCAATTGTTTAATATTGCTAAATTGAAACTGTAAGATTTTACTGAAGTACAGATTTTTTTTTATGAAAAAAGGATATATGTGTACGTGCGTATGCAATTTTTATTGCAGAACATTTTTATAAAAAATAAGATTCTTACTCCATCTCGTGGTAAAACGTCGAAACCACATGTTTTTTTCACGATTTTTTACGAAGTTATTACCAATGGAGATAGTGACTACTTATCGACGAAAATAAGGATCACTTACAAGAACTACTTATCGACGAGGATAAATACTAGAACTACTTATCGACGAGGATAAATACAAAAACTACTTATCGACGAAGACAAATACAAGAACTATTTATCGACGAAGATGTTAACAGTTACTAATACAATCATTAATGAATTATAATAATATTATTAATACAATGTATTTGAAGTACGATGAGGTAATATTTAAACATTAGTATATTTCGTTAGAAATGGATATAGCTCACAAAATACAATGAATTTGATGAAATCTAATTGTAAGTCAGTTAGATAGAATTCTACAATATTATATATTGAAGAACATGTAAGAAACATTAATTTTAATTAATGATTTTAGCTTCTTTTTAAAGTAACTTTATCTATTCTATTGTAATTTCATGCATATTTTTTTATGGCTCCTTATACTTCTTAATATTTTCTAAATTCAATAAAACGTAGAAAATAGAAAATGTTATATGATAAAAATTATGAATATATAATACAATACGGAAGTATATGAGTGAAAGGTGGTGAACAGCCTTGAAGACAAAAATTCAATCAACGTGCCTCTGCATTTCTTTATTACTTATGTACAATTATAGAGAGCAATGTGCTACGAATTGGGGATATACCTTTATACACAGATAACAATAACAATAACAATAGTAACAACGAAAAAAAAAGAAAAGAAAAATATATTCATATCACGACGGCAATAAATTCAGAATAACTTTTGCAATCTCTGTGAACTGATTTAAAAAGAAAGAGAGCGCATCGTCTAGGATTACACAATAAGCTTCTTAAAATATGAAAAATTGTCGAATACAAGAAAAACAATGGGTGTAAAGAATTGAAAACATTGAAACATTGAAAAACAAAAAAAGATTAAATAAAATACATTCTGTCATTTCGCTTATAAATATGCTTCTACCTATATTCTTTCTCTAAAAAAAAAAAAGAGAGAGAGAGAGAAACAAGAAAAAAAATATTGAAGCTAGTCGCGTCAATTTTGTTTTCGTTATTTTTGTTAATACTAATTGCGCAAAAAATTTTTTTCTTTCTCGACCTTGTTTCTATCATAAAAATAGAATACCTTAATACTGAATACTTCCACCAAAGAGAGATCGGTAAATTCTTATCAAAGGAGATAAAAAGTTGTATTCATCAGGCCGTAAGTAAAAAATATAACGCGATATAGTTGAATCACGTATGATATATGCATAATAATGAATATCAACGAATGGTCCACATATCACAAGTATCATTCAGCCTTTCACTCGATCTTTGATTACCGATCGTTAGGTAACGTTTAATACTCGTTAATTATCTATATTTGTCTTGTTTTCTTTACTCCAGTTAACTGGAATACAAAAGAATGGTCTATCTGTCCTTCTTTAACTACCACCAACGATAAAGATTACTATGAAATTAATCTTAACATTCTTTTGCAGCACTCGCCGAATTTCTTAGACCAAAATTAATTTATACTTTTCGAACGGTTTATGTTGATTCCAGCATACCTCCAGCAAGTTTGGTTGCATATAAATTCAAGGCCTTAAAAGAGAGAGAGAAAAAGATAAATAAAAAAAAGTAAAAAAAAAAAAAAAAAGATTGATCATACAAATCTAACATCAGAGAAAAACAAAACAAAAATGTTGAAACACTTATACACACCTTATATATAAAAGCATACTGTTCTTTAGTTTGCACAGCCCCAGCTCTATCTCTTCTTATCGTATAAACCACTCTTGGGACGTCTACCGTTCGTGTAATTTCATACTGCCTAATTCCCAAGTCCAATGCTATCAATGTTCCGGTACGACCTGTACCAGGACTACAATGAACCACTATAGGACCTGGACCACCTCTTTGAAGGGCTCTGCCTTCGAGAAGTACAGCAATAAGTCCTGCACCGTCCGTTTGGACGCCACTGGCTGGCCATAAGTACCAAATATGGTATACTTCTCTGAACGTATTATTTTCTAAATTCTGCAAAAAAGAATAAAAGAAAGAAGAGCACCAACACAATTAATAATATCATGATCATAACTGGAACTGGTGATTATGAAAGTGATCTAATAGTGTCATTTGAAATATTAAAAAACAAAATTTTTAAATAATTCAAACTCTTCTCTCAAATGTCAAGATACTTCAGTATGAAAAATATATATGACTTACAAATCACTTTCATAATCACATTGGCTCACACGTTAAAAATCCATTTTAATTTGATTTAAACTGATTACTTTCAAGTGTAACGTCGATATAGCATATTTCTCTTTGGTTTCTCGCTTCTTTAACGTCACTTGAAAATCACCGTACAATCTATGACAATCGGTCACTTCGGAAGGTGGTATATATTCGGTACACTTTTCAACCCCGTTTTCAAAAAGATCAGTCAACATAATGATCACTTTAGATTGTTGTTCCCAAATCATACGCCAAAAATCAGTGACGGTTGTATCCAAAGGTGCTTGACAAGCAATGTAATATTTTGTCGCATTTTTAGGACCCTAACAAAATATTTGTGAATTTTTATATATATATATATATATAGATATATACATACAATGAACCATACAAATAAAATATAATAAATGAACTAACTCGAACGTAACTGGCATTAATGTATTCCGAAAGAGGATCATCGTTGAGTTTTTTCAACGGTACTCTACTTTCTGGAAGTGGTATTACATTCGCATATCTATTCTTCACTTCAGCACCCAAAGGAAGTTCGTCCATCTTAGCGGAAACTTGGGGTATACTTAAAAATTCTTCATTAATGGCATCAACGTCGTTTGAGAAAGAAGTAAGTCCAGTGAAATTCAATGGGTGAGATGGAACTGCAGTCTGCAAGTAAGTAACTAAGTAAGTAAGTAAAACTTTAGAAATTACAAAATTTTCATCGAAAATACTTTGCAAGTTTCTTTTATTATATTTAAAAAATTCAAACATATAGTTTCTAATTTATGTATGTAATCAAATATTTACAATATGTGTAACACTGCAAATTTTATTATAATTTAATAAAATATATAAACGTTATACATGTAACATACATATACACGTTACTATCTAAGTATTATGTAATAAAATACTCACTGAATCTTCAAAAGCAGGATTACCATAACTTCTTTTGGATGATCTAGCAACGCCTTTTCGCCTAACACTGTTATAAGCAGATACGCTGTCCAAACTATAGGCATCCAAAGATACAGGTCGACATCGTTCGCCATAATTGAATCTCGTTTGTCTTTTTCTCATAACGAACTGCAAAAATGGACACATTTGTAATCCGCGAAAGATCAATAATATTCCTATATATATATATATACATATATATCGGTTATATGTATGTATATGGCCTCAATATGACCTCGTATTTATCACAATCGCCATCACCGTTTTTGCGAGTGTTTTATCGTTTCAAACGTTTACCGAAAAGAAATGTGTAACGTTGAAAAGATAGATAAGAAGTTGGAGGTATAATTATTTAAAAATGGAGGGAATGTGGATGTATAAGTTTAGTAAAAGAAAAATTCACTTAAATAACTTTAAAAAACAGAAAATGTTTGATATTAGCCAAATATCACGATCTATAGATCCTTTCATTTTTTAATAACTAATGTCACAGTTTCATAAATTTCATGATATAATATTACTTTGTTCTTCAGATAATTTTAGAAATGAATTATTCATAAATAAATAATTGATTTTTATTTGAAACTGTAATGCCATTATTTATTACTGCATTGTCATATGTATATATTAGATACTAGTTCATAAAAAAAAATATATATATATATATATATTTTTGTTCCATGACACTTGAAATACAAGCAAACACAATGGTAAAGCTAATTTTTCGACACGGATATTCCTACGTAACAAATTACTCATGACTAATACCAGGTAAGGCAAGTTACGAGTAGGCGTACAAACGAGGAAGACTTTCATGAACCTACGACGTAGCTGTTGCATCTTTATAAATCGAAACGTATCTTCTGTTTAGTAATGAGTATAGTCGGTATCGCGAATAACAATTTTATATTCTTTGTTTGAATACATCAAATAAATCTCTCTTACCAGAAGGCCAGCAAGAAGAAGTAGACAGATGAATGCTACTGACGAAACCACAACGACAGCTATTGCGTTGCTAGAATCTATTTCCTGTACTAGGACAAGACTGTGTATCTGAAAGGATAAATTTAATCAAACGATAAAGATTAAACGATATAGAATAAAATATACATAAGAGATTTTAATCTGATCTGTTAGACCAAAGATGAAATTGAACTTACGGTTATTGGAAAATTTGATACAGACGATTTGTAGAAATTTGGTAAGATCTTAGTCATCGCGGCATCGAATCTACCATTTTCATTAACGACGTAAACGTATATGGTAAAAAAAGATTCTTCGGATGATGAATTATCTTTTGAGTTATCCGATTCGGTACATGGGTTTTTATGAAATCTAACTTGTTTCGCCAGAATGACTCTGTAAATATGATGACGATGCTAAATTTTGAAGTAAACAATCAATATGATCGAAGTTATATTTAGAAGCATACTTACTTATCCAAACCTTTGGACAAGATATCAGCAAGAAATTGTCGAAGTTCTTCGAGACGTGGACAAACGTTGTGTCTATTACTCTCAAGTATTATTCTAACCAGCGATGTAATTTCGTCTGGTGGTAATGTCTCCAAGATGGTGGCAACAGTAGTTGTAGAGATGCCTACATCAACAGATTTCTTATCACCTAATAACTTGTCGTCAGGGAACGTTGTAACAAAGGTACTACTTGGAAGATCTAAGGTAACAACGTTTACGAGTGGCGTTGCGTCTAAATTCTCGGTAGTACTTTCAACACTGGTCATCATGTTGTTTTCTGTACTGCTAAGTGTACTTCTAATCGTACTGCTAGTGATAATCGCGTTTGGCGAAGGTGTAACAGGTAAAGTACGTTCAACCGAGGTCGATCTAGGCCACGATGCAATTTCTGAAAAACTTCTTGTACTTTCTTTCGAATCGGAGACATTGTTACTAATGTTGATATCAGTCTGTTCATGATCTATAGACAACGTCTCTTCGATAGCCAAGGTTGTCGTTGTGAAAGAGTTTCTATTGTTTTCCGTTAATGTAACAAATTTGTATTCAACAGTATTACCGGAATAGGACGAGGAACTAGTCGTTGGATTAACGGAAGATTCATCAGAGGATTCGATTGTAGTTTCCGTAGAAAAATCGTTATCGATACCAGTACCAAGAGTCGAATAATAATCATCTGTAAGAGTTGATTTGCTAGTTGGAGTGTCGGTAGTTTTCGTATCTAACATGGAGGAATCAACGGGGACAGTAGTGGTCATTGATACGATTGTATTTGAATTAGTACTTTCAGTTATACCGTTTCCTGTTAAATCGTTAGGATCATCGCTCTCCGATTGAACGTAAGGAAACGATGTTTCTGTTGTTAGAGTCCCAATTGTGAGAGTTCCAATAGATGAAGATTCGGTCGATGTGCTGCTGCTGCTGCTGCTGCTGCTACTGCTGCTGCTGCTACTACTGCTACTGCTGCTTGACAAAGATAACGAACTGGTAGACTCGATTGTTGAATTATTTACAGTTTTATAACTACTTTCGAATGCTCCTGATTGTTGAATACTATTCTCTAAAACAACCGAAGGCTCGGTTACTATCAGCTTTTTTTCAGAATCCTTTCGACCAATCGTGTTCTCGTAAATCGATGCGTCTCTGGTTGTCGTAGCAATGGTTAGATTAATTTTACTCGACTCCAATAATTCCTTTTCGGCAATTACGTTGGACATGGACGACGATGACACAACAGGTAACGTTGGTACTGGAATAATCGTTGTTGATTTAGTTTCGTTCAAATTTATCGAGACATTTTTTATATTGTCTACATTTTTCCCTTCCTCGACGTATTTATCTACGTTTAGCTTTTCCATTCGATCGAACGAGCCTAATTCATTGTCCAAAAATGGAGATGACGAAGTAGACTCGATCGTTGTCGTTGCAATACTGCTAACAGTTTCTGTATCTTCAACTATGTCACCATCAGTTTCGTTAATTACCGTAGAAATCGTCGTTTGCGTTTTTTCTTCTTTTTCTTCTTCTGTTTTCTCTTCTTTCGATCCTTTCTTCTTACGATCTTCATCCTCGAAATCGGATAATTTCAAACCTTTTGCTTTCAAATCACCGCCATTTTCTTCTTCTTCTTCTTCTTCTTTTTGATTGACTTTAACTGGATTAGCTACAACCAATGACGATGATTCCAAATCGCCATTCTTATTCGATAGTTCAATAAACTTTTCTGACACGCTCGATGTTGTCACTCCACCAGCGAAGACCAATAAAATAGCTCCTATGATATCATTGAAGAGAACGTTTACATAGATATTTTTCTTTAACATTGTTTAATTCATTTAATTACTCTCGATCTATTTACACACTTTATTAATCCTTCTAAGTTTATCAATTTCTTATATCTAAATTTATGTTACTTAATTTTTTTTTATGTAACTTTTATTAGAATATAATTCAATATTTTCCAGTTAAAATGAAAAATTAAATTAAATTAAAAAGAGAGAGAGAGAGAGAGAGAGAGAGAGAGAAAAGAAAGGAAAAAGAAAGAAGAAATAAGTAAATTTTTTTAAGTGCACAGATTTTGTACCATCATTAACACTTTTGTTATCATCGTTGATATTCTTTTTTAGTATTAAATTTGATTTTTCCATCCTCCCTAAATACGAGTTAATTAGTAACGAAAAAAAAATAAGTATTGGAGACAAATGTTTCATGAGATTCCTTTTTTCAAGGTGATACGATAAAACTATCGAATCGTGAGAATATAGACAAGCTAAGAAGAGTTTAACGGATCTAAAAACCGGTTTTACGGGAATATCGCTTGCTCGGCTTTTCGTCGTCGCGAACTATGTACTTACGTATCATCATCATCATCATCATCATCATCATCATCATCATCATCGTGAACATAAATTTATCTTTTATTTTTCTTTTTTCTTTTTTCCCCTTCCTTTCATTTCCTAATTCCCACGACTCTCGAGACGAACGATTATATTACAAAATACATACATACATGTAGAATAAATTCTACTTACCTAAACATACTCTCAGCAACAAATACGACGTTGCTTCGTACATCTTCTTTTCGATCGGTAAATACCGATACTTTTTCTATTGAATCTGAAATAAAAACTTCCAATTAAATATATTAAATCGTATAAAATATCAGATAGATAGATAAACAAAATCTAATAACATCTATATAATTTATCTATATAATAAAAAAGAAATTAGAGATATAAAAAAACAGGCTAAAAGATTTATTAAAAATTTATTACAGAAAGAGAGTATTTTGTTTTTTTTTTTTTAACTTTCTCAATTAATTACACAAAAATGTGTATGTTATACGAAAAATATATAAGATAATAAAGATATATCTAAAGCAATTTTATATATATATATATATATATATACATACACGCATATATGTATAAATAATTGAAATAACATATCTACATAATAGTATATAAAGAGAAAGAGAGAAAAGAGAGAGAGAGAGTGTGAGCAAAATAACGACGTCGTCATCTTTCGAGCACGCATCAAGCAAAGGAGGTCAATTGCAATGCTCGTCAATTGGATTATCACGAGTTAGGTCTCTGCCGGCACATTACCTCCCGCACCCTCACGAAAAATAACCGAGCTTGAATTCGAATCGAATCAGAAATAAGTGAGTTAGCGAGCTTTCTCGGTAACATCGTTAGGTATTTTCTTCGTGTTAAACGAAAAAAAGAAAAAGGTAAAAAGAAATGCGATAAATAAAAAGGTAAACTATGTAATTCGATTTGTTTTTCAAATAATTTTGGAGATGAAAATGATTATTTTTATTTATTCAATCGGTAAAAATATATATTGTGTGTGTATGTGTATTTCTTTATATCATCAAAAGAGAGATTTGATTTTTTTTTTTAAATACAAATGATTAAATGGAAGTATCTTTTTAAGTAATATAATATCTAAACTATTATTCAATATTTCTTTTGTGCTCATTTTTAAAATGCAAAAGATTAATAACTCGGATAAAAAAAAATATCTAGGAAAAAAGAAAAAGAAGAAAGAAAAAGACCGATATAATTACTGCAGAATTTACACGAGGAAGAGATAAAAGATAGATTCGTGAATCGCAAACTACATCGTGAAAGCGTGAAGAAGCTACAGTATGAATAATTGCGAAAGCGTATGAACGAAAGAACGCTAACAACTGTGAATGTGCATAGTTTAAAAAAAAAATATAATTTACTGTATGTGTACTATTTTTTTTTTTTAAGTAAAAAATAAAAAATTGATATCACGAAATATTATCGATATATCGTACCATTGTTGATTATTATTACGAATATATCGATTTTTTATTATTCCTTATACAAGATATGTCAAAACTTAACGAGTTTTATAAATCAATTACTCTTTTTCGAGACTTTTGAAATTTGATGTGTAGTTAGGCTTGTAGTTTTACAATTTGAAAAACTATTAAAAAATCTCTATAATAAAAATTTTAATAATCGAAATGAATAAAAGTTTGTTAAAAATTTATGTCGTAATAATTTTTCTTAATAATGTTCATTGATGTATAAATTTTTCTAACATAATTTCTATAGACATATTATATATAATATATTTTCTACGCAGTGCCAATTCAATAGGAACGAAAACATCGAAAGATTTGTTTCATTCCTTTCTCTCTCTCTCTCTCTCTCTCTCTCTCTCTCTCTTTCTCTCTCTCTCTCCCTCTCTCTCGAAATAATTCTCTCGTTGTCCGACCAGCCAACGTAATTTCAAGCCATTATTTCATGAAGAACGTTCTATTGCGAGAGAAGCGAGTACAAATACGGGCGGCCTTCTATCGATCGAATTTAATTCTCTTGCTTTGGATCGACAAAGTCTCTTACAATGAGGCTCATTCAAGAAATCATTTTGAAATGATTACATTCAAATATTTTTCGATATTTTTTTCACTCGAAATATTGACATAAACAATAAATTGATTTACCATTTATTAGATACGTCGAATAAATATCATTATTTCAATGATATACTTACTCCATGATTAATATAATTAGAACATAACATATGAAGAAAAGGATTATATTTTAAGAAAAGAAAATATTTTGTATGTATATGAAACAAAATAAATAACATAAATTGATTTTCGTTCAATTTTTGACGTGAGCCATTTTCATTGTTTCCAACATACTTGCAAATAATAATTTTGTTGTGTCATACATATCAGTAAATATAATAAAAAATTTCATAGATATTTTTTGGTCAAGCCTAGCTTGTAGTTTTACAATACAAAAAAGAAAATTAGCTTATAAATCTTAAAAAAAATAATTGATTGCTTTGATCCACCATGTGTTTATATCGCAAATATACGATGGACCAAATAAAATGTTAAAGGCTATTTTCTCCGTGACTATTATATATATATATATATATATATATATATATATATATATATTTATGTATTTATTATTTTATACATACATATATATTTTTTATTTTCCATATATATATACACACACACACATACGTACACACATATGTATGTGTTGTGTATATATATGTATATATATATATATATATATATAAATTCTTAAAAACTTTCCTTTTTCATTAAACGCAACTATACTGCTACTATTTTCTTTGAATATCTGAAAGATAACCTAAGACAAAGCGAAATTGTTCGTAGACAAAGAAACGGGACGTTATTACGAGACCTTTGCCTTTCACGAAGAGAACGAAAGTTCCTCTGTTTCTTAGCAAATTATTCTCACGATAACGTTACACATACATTTACACATACACACATACACATATATATGTTCATACATAATACAGTACTCAAAGTTCGACTTCCCACGCTTCGATAAATCTGTCGATAAAAAAAAAAAATAGATTAAAAAAATACAAATCAAGATATATATACCCTACACATATAATCCTACAAATTTATACATACATAACTCAATTCGAATTTCCACGCTTTGATAAATTTTTCGATTAAAAAAAAAAAAAAAAAAAAAAAAAAAAAAAAAAAGAAGAAACATGGATCCACACACATATATGTTCATACATAAACAAAACATACAAAACTCGATCTGAATTTCCACGCTTCGATAAATCTTTCTATTAAAAAGAAACAAAAACAAAAAGATAAAAGAAAAAAGAAAATAATGATCATCCCTCTATACTCTACACATATAATATATTCATACGTACACATTCGTACACATACACAAATCGATTCGCGTTTTCACACTTCAATAAATCTCTCTATTAAAAAAATGAAAAGAAATTTAAGAAAATATAAATAAAAATAAAAATAAATAATAATAATAGTAATAATAATAGATATGATAATAGAAATAATAATAAGAATAGTAATAATAGAATAGTAATAGAATAATAATAATAATAATAATAATAACAATAATAATAATAATTCTCGGATAAGCTAACCGATTCGAGCTACGCCTTCTTCCGATTATAATAGACGCGTGCGCTCCAGTTTATAGTTGGTCGCGTTCTCGCTTTCACTCACTCGTCATCGTGTCCTCGTCGTTGTCGGCGTCGATCGTCCTCGTGAATACTCGTGAATAATCGTGATTTATAAACGTGTGCGAGACAAAAACAGAGCAGCAACCTTAGATTTACACTTTAGATTGCAAACGTGTAAATCTAAACCGAATAAATCAAGACTAATATTAGTCTAGAGGGAATCAAAAAGATATCTTTATACATATTATATGTATGTATGTATGTGTATATATATATATATATATAATATGTAACATACACGGTGGACCACATAAAGTGTTACAAACTGTTTTCTCTTTAACTATTAGAGATAATGACTGGGATAAATGGACGATTGTTATTTCTAATTGTAAGATAAACAAATTAATGGTCTTATTAAAGCAATTAGACAAGAATGAAGAAAAAAGATCACTAGATTCTAGTGAAAACATTTATTACCAAAATTTTCTTTCACTACGTGTTCTCTGTTTTGATTTTGATTTATAGAATAATATCAAAAGATTTGTTTATTCATCAGATAGCCGGATGTTTTCTTTTTTTACAAAAAAAAATAAAAAAAAAGGAGAGAAAAGAAAAGAAATAAAAATGTCACTGTATAAAATATCAATGAATAGATAATGAAAATTCGATATAAGCACGTCCTTTTCATACGAAGGACTGCAAATCGTCTTTGTTCTCTTCCTCGTTGAAAGACCAACGAGCGACTATGACTCGTGTAATGGTATTAAATGTCAGGTCAAGAGAGTGGCTCGGTTGATCGGTTTTATAGTCGCAGCAGGCAACCACTCTCTCTGTCTCTCTCTCTCTGTCTCTCTCTTCATCTCAAACTGCATGCAACATAACACGGCACACCTACGCTCGTTTATTCATTATTCTCTCTCTCTCTTTCTTTCTCGTTTATCCATAAATATAATAGAGAAATAAAATAATTAAATTAAAAAATTTGTTTAATAAGTACAGGATTAGAGCCATGTGTCATTCCTAAATAACTTTATAAATCAATTGTTCTTTTTCTATAACTTTTTAGGTTAATATTCTTTTCATTCTCTTTTCAATAAAATTATACATGATTTAATGGTATAAGTTTAAAAATTATCAAAAAGAAGTAACTGATTTTTAAAATCTCCTAGAAAAATTCGCCCCACCCTTTTCCTTTTTTCTTTACTTATTTCTTTTTTTTCTTTCTTGTCTTTTTTTTTTTTTTTTTTTTTTCAACAAAGATGTAATATATCGAACAACTCACCGTTATTGCTACCGAGAACCAAGATGTGTGTGTGTGTGTCACGTATGAAGATAAGATAACGCGAGTAGCAACGTAAAATCGTTTTAATTACAATTTCATACTTTTATATCGATGATTGAATAAAAGATAAAATAAATAATAATAAAAAAATAAAAATAAAATATATATATATATATAAATAAAGAATTAATTATCGAGGTTATTCGTTTGAACTGATTCGCACATCTTCACGAATTATCGTTTCTAAACAAATAATTTAATCTAAACTATAAGAAGATAATTTTAAAGAATCTATCAGAGATATCACAAATAACCTGCTCGAACACTCTTACGAACTTAAAAAAAAAAACTGTCACTAACTTTTGACGACGTCGTTCGACTTTTATCTCCTTTGATCGCATCTTTTAGGATTTAATATTACATAAAAGATAATTCTAAGACTTTGTTTACTTAATACTTCCTAAGGATTCGCAGTACGATGTATATATCATCCCATGATAACATTCTAGAAGTGTAAGTTTTGTATCGTCATAACATATAAATATTATATATAAAATGTTATAATTATAAGATATAACATAACTTATAAGGTATTATACATAATACATAATATTGTGTATATATTTTCATTGAAAAAGAAATCAAATTAATCGATTATTCATTTATTAAAAATTATTGCCAAATTTTGACCCGAATAAATGTCTTCGTAAAAACAAGAATCAAATTATTCGATTGCCATTAATTTCATAACTGTATACTTTCTCTCTCTCTCTCTCTCTCTCTCTCTCTCTTCCTCTCTTTGTGCGTGTGTACACATATATTCGTATTCTTGCATACCGACGAAATTTCTAAAAAGAAGTCAAACATGAAGTAGAAACTTACATATTTTGAAATGCTCAGAAAAAGAAAAATATATATATATGTATATATATATAGACACACACGCGCACATGCACATATGTAAGTGGTGTTATTCGAATGTAACGATATCGTACCGTTAACAATACCATTTGCCGCTTAGGCAACAAAATAGACGTGTAACACTTCTTTCCGATTGATCGATCGATCGATCGATCGATCGAGGGAGTGAGAGGGTGGGAGGAAGAAGGAGAAGGACAGAGAGAAAGAGAGAGAGAGAGAGAGAAAGAGGAAAAGACAAAGAGAGACTGTGATCAAGGAGAACACGTTTCTCATTGAACAGAATCGCAAATAGACCTGATCGTAAAGAAAATATAAATAATCTTAGTTGTACTTACCACGAATATATCCGTCGAAATTCGTCTGGATTGTTGTCGTCGTCTTTGTCGACGTTGTGTCGAACTAGGCGGAAACACCAAGTCCGCATTATCGTCCTCTCTTTCTTTCTTTCTCTATCTCCCTGTGTCTCTCTCTTTCTCTCTCTTTTTTCTTTCCTTGTTCCTCTCTATACGGTTTCTATTCTGTACCTTTCTCGTTATATGTACGTCTCAAGCAACACGTAACGGCTAAGAAACTAAACAGAGAACACTCTCAACTAGTTCTATCTCTCGCATTCATTTTATCTCAAAAAAAAAAAAAAAATCGAGAAAAAAATTCGTTAGATTTTTTTAAAAGAAAAATTTTCGATAGAGAGAGAGAGAGAGAGAGAGAGAGAGAGAGAGAGAGAGAGAGTGAGAGTGTGAGAGAAAGAGATAGAGAGAGAAACAAAACTTAGTATTAGATTTTCTTATAAGAATACACCACAACACACGGTACCCATGACGACGACAAGGAGCGTTCTTTATCTCTCTCTCTCTTTCTCTCTCTCTCTCTCTCTTTTTCTCTCTTTCTTTTTCTTTCTTTCTTTCTCTCTCTCTCTCTCTCTCTCTCTCTCTCCCTCTCTTTTAGCACTTACGTGTTCTTCGTCTCGCGCGGTTTAACACGCGCGCGCGCGTGCACCCGCGTACACGTACCCCAACATTACTCGAATACGCTTTTATAAGTATAACGTTAACAAGATTAATTATTTATTTGTTACGATACTCTTCTCTTTCTCTCTCTTTTTCTCTTTCTCTTTCTGCGACTTCCTTTCTCGTTTATTGTACACCTTCTCTTTCTTTTTATTTCGCACGCGACATATGTCCTATGTAAGGAATAACTAACGTGATAACGGAAAAGCACGAGATAACCAATCGCGACGACAGCCAACGCTGAACTGTCGTGACTGGCTGCGTCTCCCTTTCGCGGTAGAGTCGTGCGCATCATAGTCGCGGGCATCTTCTGATTGGTTGAAATTAAATTCAAGCGGTGTGTCACGTCCCCGCGAATTTCAAATATCTCGTTTACTGTTAAAACCTTTTTAAGGGATCTAACTTAGATTTTTTGTGCATTTTTTGTTATTATATATATATTATTGAATATATATATATCAATGATAATATTATAATATATAATATATAATATATATATATAATATAATACAGTATAGAATATAGTACATATATACATATATATATATATATATATATATATATATATATATGTACTATTAGTATTGTTTTATTTAAAGAAATTTTTTATATATAAATTAGATTAAAGTTAAATCGAATTCACGATTGATAGAATTCAAATTGAATTAAATTATGTATTTAAATGATCAATAAGGTCAAGGTTAATTTCGATCTGTAAATAAAATCAATGAGGCACGTTCGTCAACTAGGATTCAGTAATTTGGGGAGTGGCAATCACCGAATTATGACGAGAGGCGTGCTTTTAACTTTATATGTAGCAATCATATGCAATGAAACTATTTTTTTCGATAACTTAGCAGTTAAATTTTATGATTTAAATAACTTCACATTTATTTAATCAAATTATCTTATTAATAATATATATAATTATATTGATTAAAATAAATTATAAATATCATTATATATATATAGTATATACATATATATATCATGATCGATATTTATTGACGAACGTTTGAAATAAAAATGTTATCGTTTCGTGTCTGGAAAGAGTCACGATGTTTTGGAATATCCAATGTATTCTCGTGTAACACGACGTAATTTATATTAGGGGCGTATTCTCTTTGTCGTACGTAATCATTCGATGGTCGAGTTATACGTGACTAAAGTACATAATATATTACGATGTTAACTATATATAGTAAACCATCTGCATATGTATTAGGAAGAATACACACACACATTTTATTATAAAGGATATATTACATATTTTTCTTGTTTTTCTTCAATGATATAAAATAAATCATCCATTTGTTATATACACACACACACATATGAAATAAATAAGAGAAGTATGATATTAGCTTTTAAAATTCATTTATTAAAATCTACACAATATTATAAAAGCAAGTATAAAGTTGGAAATATGTAAAAAGATTATACAAAAGTGTTGAGATTCTATCGTCGCTTATATGCAATATCGTAAGATATATACGCGTCTTACAATATACATCATGATTCTATTTTATTCATCTATATACAGGGAGTGCCGAAAATAAGGCAATGAGAAGTTGCGTTTGTTCACAAAATTTTCTTTTTGTTCTAATCTTTAAAAAATCTCCGTTACCTCAAAAGAAAAAATTACACAACCAACCTATACGATATATGATACTTTGTTATCAATAATTATTTCATATTATATTTGAAAATATATTAATAAATTTTTAAATAAGTAAACTTGAAATCTCTTAAACATATAAAATATAATCCTTAAAGACTATCATGGTTGAAATTTTACCACATAAAGAAATTTTGTTTTTTAATATTGTTCAAAAAACTTGAATAATATTAAACGCTGATTTCTTTTTTTCTATTTATCTGGTATAATAATCGCAAAAATTAATTGCAGTTGTTTTTTACCTATTAGTTTTTATGATAACTTTTAAAGATTAAATTATGTCTCAATTAAAGGATTAAATTTAAGTACATTCTGCATTATGTGCAAACGAAAAAATGATCGTTTTTGTTGATAATATATTAAAGAAAAGAGAATCATTATACTAAACGATTATAAAATAGAAAAATTGTGTTTGTTTAATACTTAATTTCCACTGCTTTAACAATATCCAATCACATCTAACCTAAACTTTCCTGACACCCTGTATATCAGCTACCATGTAATATCCTTTTTAGATTTTAATATTTCAAGGAAAGGCTACTTTAAAAAAATGAAAAAAAAAGTGAGAAGGAAAGAGAAAAAGAAAAAAGAAAACAATGATTTTTGTCAATTAAAATAGAAAAAGATAATTAAGAGAATTATTTGTAAGAAATTAAAAAAAAAAAAAAGAACAAATAAACAAAAATACTACTCTCCTCATTACATACACTACAAATGCCTCTAAACATAGGGCACAGAAATACACAAAGTATGTACAAAATTGATTGTATTAAAAATTAAGATATACTATTGTGTTAGATATGTACTACTTCTCTACTATATTATTATTATTATTATTATTATTATCATCATTATCATTATTATTATTGTTGTTATTATTATTATTATTTGTTTTAGAATCAGTAAAAGTCACAATATGTTTCTATGTTTTTCCATGCACATATATATTTATGCAATTAAGATAAATATTGGATAGATAAATTATTTTTTTTCTGATCGTAATGTTTAAATGTGCACGAATAAACAGTTTCGTTTATAATGTATAATATCTCTCTATTAACTCTCTGTTAATAAATTTTTTTTTGCAAACAAGACTAACATGAATATTAATTTTATACTTTGGCACATACCAAAGATATTTAACAAGGCATAATGCCTAGAGAAAATACTATTCAAAGTTATCACTTTAAATTTAATTTTAATTATCTTATTCGTATCGCCAAAGTGTTTCATGTTATTTCAATCATTTGGAAGATAGATATTAACTCTTTGAGACGCGTCCCGATATATATGTATTTTACCATCGCACTTGTAACTATAGATTGTTAATAATTTATGTGTTATATTCGCATCATATACTTTTATTAATACGAGCAAGCAGAATAGAGTAATTGTGGTAACTGGAGTTTAAAGATTTTTTTATACGATACTAGATTCTGCAAAATATTCTGCAGTATCTTAAAAACATCTAAAAAGTAATAATCAACAATCGAGGTATTTATAAATTCACTCCCCCGCTATATTGTTATTCTGAAAATTTGTATAATTCTGAAAATTGTAATAATCTTCTTAATAATTTGTTGCTACACCCTTCGTGCTAAATGACTAAAACATTTTTTATAACATCTACCTTCATAACGATATTATTTCATTATATTCATCAGTTATACTGATATAAAGACCTACAGAACTTTGTTAATTATATGTACCACTACTGTGTCATTACTATAAACTTTTGCTCTGGAATGTTAATTTGTACTACCAACATTCATATTGCCAACGTATTGTACTTCTCTCAACATGTGTACACACAACTTAACTTGGTGTATATGTACTGTGCATACACAAGTAAGAGGGCATGCATATGTATATATGTATTAGGCTTCATCTTTAACTAAATGTGTCATATTTGTGTCATAATTCGCCTTGATATTTCAATAGTAAGTATCTAAAGATATATGTAATCTAAGTAAAAATGTCGGATATCAGGCCCCCGGGATTATACTACGTTTCTTAAAATCTATCAAAAATAGTGATACTAACTGCTGCAAGTAGCCACTTTGATAATGAACACTGATTTGCAGTTGCCCACTGAAGTCCTGGGTAGTTAATATTTGGCATAGAAATTTCTACAAATACATATTATTTTGGATTAATATACTATTAATGTCTATAATAGATAATAATTATTCAATGAATATAAATAATGATAATAATGATGATGAACAATCAAACACAATCTACTACAAATATCAAACAGAAAGAATTCAAAATGACATACCTCATCAATATGGTAATAACTAAAATAAGGATTATCAAGGGTCCTGAAGAAATTGAGGTCACACCAGTTCCATAATGAACTTGACCACAAGCTGGTGGACAAACTGGGGTAAAGGTTTCTGCGCAAAAATAAGCAAACATAAAAAACATGCGTTATACAAAACAAACTGTTGCGATACAAATAAATTGATAAATGATAGCTATATGGAAATATTGCTACATAAATTATAATAAACACAAGTGTTCAGTCATTCAAGGTCATTCAAATGAAAAACAAAAAGATATATTGTAATACTTGCTACCACTAACACATGCCTTATATAAACAATATATTAATACTATACTCAGGTACTAAAAACCAGAATAAAAAATAATAAGTTAATAAATTGATATATACTTACCAAAAAGCTCAACTTTAGTTTCTGCAGTTCCTAATTTATTAGAAGCACGACATATGTATTCCCCATATTGTTTCTTCTCTATTGTTATTATTCGGATTGTAGTATCACTATATTCATCTGCAGTTGCAAAATGAGATATACTGTGATGCTGATTGTTTACCAATACAGTGCTATCTTTCAGCCAAACTATTGCAGGTGGAGGATAAGCTTCCACATGACATTCTAAATCCATGTCATACTGTAAAGCTTGACCTAAACGTGGTCGTGGTGCCGTTATTACAGGAGCAAATTCAACTTCTACATTAATATTACGTCTTGCGCCACGTCCTACGCCATTTTCAGCGATGCAGTAATACGTTCCACGATCTTCTTTGCGAATGGTAGGTATTTTGAGAATATTTCCACTAGAATATTTATAATTTGTTATTTAATTTTATCTTATTAATATATTAATTAATCAATAATGCAGTAAAATCAATATATACCGGTAAATAGATCCACCAGTTGGTAAAATAGCATTGTTTTCTCTGCGCCATGAAATTCTTGGTTGCGGAAATCCTCCTGCGTGGCATTCTAGTTGTACGGATTGTCCTTCGCTAACAACGAGAGATCGAGTCGAATTATCGCTGATAATAGGCGGTCTTCGTACTTGCAATTCTACTTCTGCAGATATTCGATTATTAAGAGCAATCAATACTTGACATACATAAAACCCTGCATCTGTTTCTTGTATATCCTTTATCTGTAACAATAATACTTAATAATAAGTATAATCAGTAATTGAGCTAACGTAGTTAAACAATATAAATCTTATCCATTTCATTACCTGCAATGTATATGTAGAAGACGCTTGATCGTATCTAAGAGCAAACCTGCTATCTTTTACAATTAAGGCACTATTTGTAGAAAGTGGTAACTGATCATAACCACTCTCTTTATTCACTTTTATCCATAAAACCGGATATTCCTGACCATATTGCACTGAACAAAGTAGTTCAACAGTTCCACCAATATCTTTAATTTGTATTTGTGAGATATAAGAAATCGTTGGTGTACGTTGACATGTTGCTGAAACATTGGGATTGTAATTATATTTAACTAAATTATCTCTACATTTTTAAGGAATGAAATTATTACATATATGATAAGTTCCATGCACTTTACGTGTCACAAAAATTTCGTTGTTAGTATATATATATATATGTATATATAATGAAATAATATAGAAATTGTGCAAAATAAATTTTTAAGCAATTTACCTATCTGTATTATTGCAATAGTAAGAATTAGTATAATTCTCATCATGATGCACCAAATAATACTTCAGCAGCAATCGAATATTTTTCACTATTTCAAAATCACCTTCTTTTACCCCGTTAAAAATGAACTTTTTCTATATCCTTAACGTAGTAAAAAGTATTTTATAAAAGAATTATTGTAGAGTCATCGATTAGATCAGTGTTTTTGGGCGATGAGAGAACGATGCTCACAGGTGTCTGTTGATCGACAATAAATATGGCGCATGACGCTACATCCTTAGTCAAAATACCAACTTTATATTTTAACCTTATTTTTATTTTTATTGTTGCAATTGAAAATTTAATATTATAGAAAAGTAAAAAATTATACGATATTTAAGATATCAATTTTATTTTATATAAATCCATTGAAGTATATTTACCTGATATTAAGAATAATTATTCCGGAAATTGCATGACGACACTAAATCATTTTATTTACGTTTCAAAATCAATATTAACTTGAATCTATTAATTAAATAATATACACACATTCGCGCGTGTAAATGTCATTTAATTAAATTTTCAAATTGAATATGTCGCACAAATTTGGTAATAAGGTAGATTTTTATGACATGAAAAATACTTTCGAAGTTTCATTAATTATTTTTCTTTTTTTTCTCTTTTTATTACATATATAATATAATAATAATGAAAGTAAAAAATCTTATGTAGAAATAATGTTATAATTCAGCAAAAGGTAACTCATTGAAAGAACAAAGTAAATCATGTATATCATGATTGCTATTTTCATTATGTTTGTCATCAACAGTTTTAAAATCTTGAGGAATAAAGATCTTATCTTCGCTTTGATACAGTATGTTGCTCTCTGAAAAAGTTTGCATGTTTGCCCACCTTAGTGCCACTTCTTTGTAGATACATTTTCTAAATATCAAGCAATGTATGTGTCGCAATTTTTCATATTTAATTCTCATAAAACCCAACTTGGACAAAACATATCTCCATGATTTGATCAACTTAGCATTTGCGCCAACATGTTTCGAATCAGGACTGATAATAAATAATATACCATTTTTCTTCAGTAAATTATATGCTTTGCTACAGCAAAGATATCTTTGTTTTGGACATGGCATATATTCTAACAATAAAGAAAATACAACAACGTCAAATGACTCTTCATGTAATTGTAAAATTTGTTTTTTATCTGCAGATAAGATTTGTTCTCTTCCTATATCGACGCTTAAGAAATCACACTGTAAAACATTAGGTTGAACAGCTACCAAATCTATTGCTGTTACTTTGAACATATCTTCCATTTCAAAAGGATTGTAACAACTCCCTACATCTAATACTGAGATCTTTTGAAAGATTTGATCTGCTTCGTTTAACAATTCCTTATCGTTATAATAATCCTGTTTAGAAATCAACATATTTTGTTCTTCTATATTATCATCTATTATCGACAATTCTCCTATTTTTCCTTTTATACTAAATTCCCTATTAGAATATTTTTTTTTGCCACCATTGAAAAAATATTCTTTACACTGGGATTTGATCCATTCTATTCTACAATAAGTTCCACTTAAAGAATCCGTATTATTGCCTTTCCAATGCGTAGTTGCAAGATCCTTCATCGACATAACATATTTCTAAAAAATAATTAAATTAAATATAAGTTACGAGTATAATAATATCTATATAATAGAGTATAAATTTCATTATAAAATATATTAACAAATAATAATGGTTTCTTTCAATAATTGATAAAGGTATCATGTGTCTTCATAAACACGCAAATATTAAGATAAAATTATTAAAGAAGAAAAAAAGATAAGCAGACCTGTAAAACGTCGTTTCGGCTTACATGTTTTTGCCATGCTATTTCTGCACCATATTTTTCACATTCTTTTCGTAATAAAGCATGAATTTGTTTAACAACATTAGCTAATCGTTTGTGTTCTTCGGTCGCCATACTGGTTATACACGCATGTGTGTGTGCGTGTGCGTGTGTGTAACTATAGAAAGATGTTCAGTATAGCTATACGTATTCATCGTATCTTTTCATGATTTTGATGACGTTCACCCTTATTTATCTACCGCAAAGTGCTGCAGACTGCAGTACCACGGTCACAACCGGAATCGTCGTATCTCGTTGATACTTAGAAATGTAAAGTATTACGAGATATATTTAATACGATTTTTTTCAAGAGGTACCATACTGTCTCTCTCAATGTGTGTATTTTCAATATTTTCTAATATAATTAGTGTAATAGCGTTTCTCTTCTATTTACATTCAAATCATCCAAGAATATCAATTAACTTTACTCGATATTTACAGTGCTAGCCTAAAATTGGATCTAATCTTGGTTTCTTAGAATATACTATGGATGACGAGCTTGAAGATAGGATCTTATATCAAGTAATTTCCAGAAAATTATATCTCGCGTATTGATTACGTGTTTTCTTTAATTGTATATAATATGTTGATTAATAATATACGAGATTACTATTTTACATTTTATTTTGTTATTTTTTTTTTTTTTATGTTCATTTGTACTTCGACACGACATAATATTCGAAAAATTTTCTAATTTATTTAGACAATAAAATCAATAATCGATAATTTCAATAAAATATATTAATATTTATTGTTATATAATTTATATCAAAAGATAAGATTATTAATATACGTAATTCATTATTTTAAGATATTTGTCGTTTTTAGACTTACGTGTCTCATATGAAACTGATGTCAAAATTCACAGTGGGTATTCCCGCTGTCTTAAATGCTGCTGTCAATACTCCATTAGGTTATTTTTGGAGAATCATGAGGATCTATGCTTTTAAACCAGAGGTATTAATCTGCTGCACACTTTTAGCAGTGATGCTTCTTTATATACAAGCTGTCGATCCTTGGAGTAGAATGCTGTTTGAAAAAATTCAATACACCCTAGGACGTACAACGTCTAAGGTATTATCATCATTATTAATATGATAAAATATTATATTGAAGCGAATAAACTATTTTTTATCTTTCAATTAGGTTTCAAAATTGCAATTTCTTGTTAATGATTCTGTAAATAATGGAGTAAAACTTAGCTGGGAATTAAAACAAGGGAACATAGCAGCTTATGCAGTTCAAGGTCATAGAGCTCGTATGGAAGATCGTTTTGTAGTAAATGAAGATTTAAATAATACTGGTGTATCCTTGTTTGCAGTTTTTGATGGTCATGGAGGAGAGGTAAATTTCAATCTTTTTAAAAACAAAAGGCACATAAATAATTTTTAAATTACTGATTTAATTTTATTTGTAGTTTGCTGCAAATTATGCTCGTGATAAACTTATTCCAAATATAAATAAAAAAGTAATAGAACTAAAGGATATGATAGCTGGTAGATTTTCTGATATACAGAAAAATAATCAAATAAATAATCGGCCAATAATTCAATCTGAAAATAAAAAAGATGTAAAAACAGATTCAACCACGATCGAACGTAAGAAATCTTTTCGTAAAACTGTTAGTACTTCGGTAACGGATGATTGTATGAAAAATAGTGTTGGCGTTACTGATCCAGAATTATTGGATAAATTAGATAGTCTGTCACGGCCAATCACGAGGGAGGTATGACGAGTACAAATTTTTTTGTAATAAGAAGGAACTTCGAAGAAATGTAATTATTTATTTTGCGATGTAAAAAATTTCTTATATTTATTTGCCAGGTAAGACCTTGTAGATCAGGTGAGACTCAACCTGAAATTGATATGACAACCTATTTAGATGGAGATAAAATAAATTATGGTAGACTATTAACTGATGAAGTTCTAGCAGTAGATCGATTATTAGTTAAAGCAGCTAAAAAAAATATGGATGTAGCGGGTAAAGAAGTTTGTTCCTTATCTTGTATTATTATCATGCAGATATTAATATTTGATATTTTAAAGTTAAATCTCCCTCTTTTTTTTTATAATATAGGTACTACTGCTCTGATCGCACTTCTAGAGGATAATAAATTAGTAGTAGCGAATGTCGGTGATTCTAGAGGTGTAATGTGCGATGGAAAAGGTAATGCGATACCTTTATCGTTCGATCATAAACCACAACAGGTATTTATAAATCCTCATCTTTAATATATGTTTTATATTATGAAATTGAATCATACGTTTATATTTAATTCAGGAAAGAGAAAAAAAGAGAATATATAAAGCTGGTGGATTAGTGACATTCAATGGAGTTTGGAGAGTTGCTGGTATATTAGCAACATCTCGAGCTTTGGGAGATTATCCATTGAAAGATAAAAAATTAGTAATAGCAGATCCAGACATTTTAACATTCGATCTAAGTGATCACAATCCAATGTTCCTTGTTTTGGCATCTGATGGACTATGGGATACTTTTACAAATGAAGAAGCTGTAGCATTTATCAAAGAACGTATAAACGAGCCACATTTTGGTGCAAAAAGCATTACATTACAAAGCTATTACAGGTAATATATCAACAAAGAACATACGTGTAAGAAAAATTATAATCAAAGATCGTTTCGATTGATTTCCATTAATGATAAAAAAAAATCAATGTTATCACACAATATATATTTATACAAATTTTACAGGGGATCTTCAGATAATATCACAGTAGTTGTAATCGACTTACGAGATAAGAAATATAATGGAACAGAATCAAAAAGGAATCAGTAATTATTATCTTAACTGTTTCCAAAGTATTATATGGTAAAACTTCCTAATGTTGTTTTTCCAAAACTCTTCTAGTCATTAAATTCAATTAAAAATTTGAATTTATGAAAGCGAAGAGAGAGAATGGGTGTATTACTACTACAATATTGTGATTTCACCAAATATGATATTTGAGACGTTATTAATATGTACGATAAGAGAATATTCATTTTTGTAATTAATTTTCATTTGTTATTATTATGATATATATTGTAAACTATATTTTTTCTTGCACGTGCCTTATTTCTTGGCTGTGTAACTTCAAACATGCTTTGAGCATTCTTCCATCTCTTTAGCTTGTATAACTTATAATGACTGATTTTTGGTTACTTTAAAAAAAAAAGAAAAGAAAAAACAACATATGGAAATTATTTTTTTTTTTGAATCCATTTTATGTGATAAATGTGAAAGCTGCACTTTGTTAATTATAAAAGTATTTATCCCGTCAATCTGACGTTAAATGCTTTAAGATTTTGATATAACACATTTAAGATGTTAAATTTTTTCATACATACATACATATATACATATATATGTATATGTATGTATATATGTATACACACATATGTACCAAAAACATTAAATACGTATAATAAAAAAGTTATTTAAGATATTAATCATTTTTAAATAAAATAAAATTTTTAACAACACGTGACAAAATATATTTCTTCCAAATATTTTTAATGAAAGCCACATACATTGTATTTATTTTAAATGCAAAAATTTTTAATACGAATATGCGCGCTATGTATCAAAGTAACTTTAACATCTATCTGTCATTTTAAGTTGAACTATCACTTTTGTCTATCAGAATTGTTATATAATATATGTCGAATTAATAAATTTATGAGAATATATGATAAAATTTTAATGAGAAGAATAGTTATTTTTTTATCAAATATATCGGATGAACTTTCTAAATGTATAAGCAGCGCGATTCATACATGTAAGTATGTATATATGATTTGATATAAGCAATTATTTAAACTTACGTGTTAAAGAAATGTAATACCAACAATAGAATAATAATGTAATATCTTAATACTTATTTTGTTAACATATTAATAAAAATGACGATATATAAAATTTACTTTATAATATACGTACATATATGAAAACATTGTACATAATTAATTATGCGAGATAATATTTGAAAATTCTATACAAATTTAGTTGAACATTGTGAATCCTTCTCTGTGTTGAAGATATTTATGAAGCATTATATTTTTTAAAATGTATTCACAAAATGTATAAGCAAAAAATTCTAATTTCATTTATCTCGCTTGCTTTTCCTGTAATATTTATAATTTTATTGAAAAACAATATATGTCACGCCAGCGTGTGTGTGTGTGATGGTCGTGCCTAAAAATGTATCCAATAAAAATGAGCAGAATAAAATATCATTATGTATTCAATATATATTTTCTATATAAAGCATTGTATTTTGAAAAACATGGTGGTATATTTTTTCTTTTTCATTTTTTTCAAGATATTCAAGAATATACTTTTTAAGAATAGTTTACAAATACCACAATTTTTATAAATTGTGTAATTATATTTATCAAGTAATAAGATGATAAATTGTTTTCTATTTAGTTTCTTATAAAAAACATTTTCTTAGTCAATATTTATATTTGATGTACTATGTATGTGTATATATACATACATACATACATACATACATACATACATACATACATACATACATACATATATATATATATATATATATATATATATGTATATCAGTTCTACAATATTATTTAAATATAAAACTGATAAGAAATGTTTTGCTAATGTTTCCGAAGAATCTGTGTGACAAATATATTATTTTCTTGTAAGAGATATTATAATTCAACATTTTGACTTTGCACTATAAAGAGATTTATGTAAATATAATGATTGAATAGTTATAGTATCTCCATTTTCATTCTGTGTGTAGTTTACACTTCTATATGTTTCATGTATGACATATTTATATATGAGAAATATTATTAAATTTGTAAAGATTAAATTTTTTTATAATTGTCTTCACATGTAATAGAAGGACATATTTAGTTTCAAATCCTTTAAATCAAATAATAATAATAAAATAATAGTAAACTCTTATGTTGAAATCCACACAGAAAATAATATATAAATTTTTTTATAGGAAAAAAAGTTAAATCTTTTAAGTCGATTACTTGTTTCGTATATTAAGTGTCAACCAAGTAACTCAAAGTCTTCATCGGATGTATCATACTGACGTTCTATATGTTCAAAATCTAAAACTATAATAAAGAAATATATCAAAGTGTTTAAAAACTATTTAAAATATATAAAATTCGTTCATAAGCAATCAATTCTATATTAACTTACAATTAGTAGCTCCTATTGCCTCAGATACAACATCTTCAGCAGGTGACCAATTAACTAGTCTCTCTGAAGATAATTCGAATAATGGTTGTTTTTCAGGCTCTAATAATTCATCTTGCATAGTTTTACACATAGATTTAAAATCCTTTTCTGTAGCGCAAAAAAAGCACTATAATAGAAATAATTTATTTTCAATTAATATGTTACATTTTGTTACATTGCTCAATGAATTACATGATTATACTTACAAGTGCTACAGAGGGATCAATGTCTGTAATAGAAATACGACTAGCAGACTTGCAGTGGTATGTGAGATCTATTTCTCTCTCATTATCGACACTAGCTGAACGCTGTGTCGTATGTGGATCCAAATAAATCACTTCATCTCCTAAAATATCATAACTTTGTTTTATTATGTATTACTCAAAAAAACAATAATATTTTGTGAAAAAATATATATTTACGTAATGTTGTACGTACCAACACAACCAATAAAATACAAAGCAAGATTTGGTTTTCCACCGATTACTCCTAGAGATTGTGGGATCTTGAATGAAGTCTAAAAAATGATATGCTCAATTTGAATATCTTTGTCTTTCAAAGATATAACTTCTTCTTTGGTTGTTCATGCAAGTATTATTATTATTTTATATTACTTTAAGTCCATTGAGGTAAACAGGATTAATTTCATTCAAACCAAGACGAAGTGGTATTAATAATAATAAAGGCTTCCACTGGCTCGGTGCTTTCAATGGTTCTTTACCATCTACTTCAACCGTTGTACCTCCTTCCACTCTACATTGTCTTACTGTAAATTATAAATGTGAATTAAAATATGATAAGCTTCACATTACAATTTACTTACAGATATCATTAACTATTAAAGCATTATCCAAAGCTACATGTATTGTAATAGAGCTCCATTCATCATACACAACCAATTTTCTGAAATAATATAATGAGAAAAAAATCATGATTAGTTTATATTATTAATATTTTATTAGTGCGTGATTAAAAAAAATGTATACTTTAATACTTGTGCAATGGTATTTGGACCAAACCATTGTCCGACTTCTTTTCCTTCTGATGCTCCCATTAACGCTATTTGATGAATGGAGAAAGGAGCAGCTCTCTTATCTTCAAAGCGTTTCAATATTTCCAGGTACGTTGTATTTTTTGTTTCTGGTGTCCAACGCCAATCTCTGCCTATTATCATTGAATTTTTATAATATTAAATTGATAAAAAATATAATTAAAATAAGATCACGTCATAAATGTATTACCTAAATGTAAAAAGACTAAAGCTTGACCAAGAACCATTTGTCCACATCTTAACATGCAGCCCCATCCTTTGTCAGTTGTAAATGTGGAATTATAACCACCAATGGGAATAAAACCTCTACGGTAACTAAACCATAACTTAGATAAGATATCTTTACGTATTGCTTCTAATTCTGAAATATAATATTAATCCATCTATTGTCAATTGCTTATCAATAATTATATATAATTATATACATTACATATATATACCTGTTAAAGCATGATACTTCTTTCCAAGAATCCAAACAGGTTGATCTGTTTGGGGTATATCTTCTAAATCATCGCATATATTTTGCGTAAAAAGGCTATCCATTCTTATAATGTAACAAGTATTAGTTAACTTGTGAAATGCATTAGTGAAACCTGATTAACCGCAATACATAGGTTGTGTAAGTGTAAACAAAAGGAAAATTTCTTGGATGTCATGATAAAATGTATAAAAAGAATCTTAATGGAAAAAAAAAAAAAAAAAAAAAAAAAAAAACTTACTTTTAGTAGAAAGAAAACATTGGTCATGGTACCTCCCAGGACATTGTATTCGCATCAAAAGATGAGACAAGGACTAACATGCGAATTTATTGAAATATTAACAAAGAAACTAATGTGAGCTCTGTAGGATTTATACCTGATCAGGAAATACGTCTCGGATATGTTGCAAACAAAACTTTCAACTCAAATGATGATTAAGACAAAGAGTAAACGATATGTAAAATTAATGAAAAAAATCTTACTAATAATTCTTTTATACTTATTTCTATACAAATATATATGCACAATTTCCAATAAAATGATTCATAAAATATCTTCGAGGTGGCTAAGATGGAAATGTTCTGTAAAGCATTACGCGCTTTCAAGGTGCACACAATGTACTATTGAAATTCTGACGTTTCCCGACAGATGGTGACATTCGTCAATCCTGGCACGTGCTTCGATATACCACGTGACCGTAAATACGGCTTTTCGTATCCCCAATAATCGTTCGTGGCGGGTCGTAACGATCTGTGCTAGGATTTTATCAACGTACTTACATCGGTAAAGTATAATGATTTTATTTGAAAAATTTATACATTCTTCATACCTTTTTTTTCTTTTATATTTAATTAAACTCCTCTCTAGAAAATTATTTAATTAATAAAATCTCTAGGAAAATTCTAAAGAATCCTTGATACAACAATCATATACGTAACTACTTAAAATACATTTGTCGTCCTCTGCATTTATTCCGCTCAGTTAGCTCGAAGAATAATTGTCGTTCATGAATCAAGTTCAATCTTCTAACGGAAATGTATATACACACTGACATTTTTACAAATATTTTATTCGTTCCTTTTTTTTTTTTTTTATTGTAATAATAATGAACAAAAATCTTTAACTACAAGGTGTATATAAAAAAAAAAAGAAAAAAAAATTGAGAAAAGAAAAAGAAAAAATTATATTATATTGTATTGTTGTAACTCACATCGATGCAGTTCATTTTTATAGAACAAATATCTATAATATTCCATGGCCACGACTTTCACAAATCTATCGTCCTTTTAGTAGACACAACTATATACATATGTATGTATATAACGGATTTCGCTATAAATTTAATACGTATTTCACGTTTGTTTCAAACAAATATTCCAAATATGAATTATTGTTCCAAAAAAGAAAACGAGATTTGAGGCTTTCCCGACCGAAAGACGTAGCTTAAAAGATAAAAAGCGATTATAAGAATCGCTAGACTATCTGTTACACACTTTATTAGTTGAAGTAAACTGAAGATAAATCTTTTATAGAGATACGTAGTTTACGTATCTCTGTAAAACGTATATATGCGTAGCTTAAATATTTATGGGATCGCGAATAGTAACTACAGTGTGTGCCACGGAACACGAAGTGAAAGTCTTAAGTTTTCTTGTTGAACCTTCTTAGTTGAATCAAGAACAAGTTAGTCTCCGGTCGATTGCCTCTTTGGACGGTTCTATGCATGTATGTATATATTGGAATATTAGTGAAAGATAAAGAGAAAAAGTTAATGATAAATCAATGTGAAGAATCTTTTATCGATGAAGTTAAAAGAAGATAAATAATCTCAAAATAATTCGATAAAATTCATATATCTTCTTTGTTCTCAACAAACAACGCGGCATCTTTTTTATTTTATTTATTTTATTTTTTTTTTTTTCAGTTTTAATAGATATTCGAATGATATATTCGTATAGAAAAATTAAAGAAAAGAAGAACAAGTATGCCTTACGTTAGTTTTCCTTCTCTCTTTTTTTTTTTTTTTAACGTATCATTTGCGATACATAATTTACGACAGGTATGTAATAAAAAAAAATATATGATTGTATTGTATATACACACTTTTTAAACATACTGATATCGCGAAATAAACGAAAAAATATATGAAACGGTGAACAAATCGTTCTTATACGTCTACGGAATTGATGTTTTTGTGTAACAGGTGTTGTAAATAATTAAGATAAACGAGTGAGAGAGAGAGAGAGAGAAAGAGAGAGAGAGAGGGGGAGGGAGGGAAAAAGGAAAAGAAAGAAAGAGAAATATGAAAATGTCATACAAAAGAATTTCTATGGATACAAGTGTCCTCGAAAAATTGATTTCAACGCATTCGGATGAGGTATTAATGAAATTTTGTAGAAAAGTAAATAATATTTGGTTTTCGTGTTAATTAGAAAACAAATATTTTTTCAAATTTCCATAATTTATAGAATATTTGTATGCGTAGGTATTCATTTTCCAAACGAAAAATCTTACTTTTACATTTGTAAAATATTTTTACGCGTATGTATTTACCATATTTCTCGTGAATACGAAAATCTATTTCAACGATTTTTAAATGCACATGCGTATACATATATTAATGATTCTTTTTTAATTTTTATATATAATGTGTTTTTATAGGATACCATGGAAGAAAAAAAAATGAGCGAAGAAACAACAATGAAAGCTACAGGATACGGAGCGTAAGTAATTATATCGATATCCATTGCTTTAGAGGAAGATTTTCTAAGAGAGTTTAATATTTTTTACGAGTATTTTTTTATGAGATTTTTATGAGATATTATTTTTTTTTTTTCTTTAAGTGTCAAATACAAGGATGAAATCGACGAATCCTCGTGGAAATTTTGGAAGAAAAGAAGATACGTTGTAGCAATTTTAGCGTTTCTAGGATTTTTCACTTCTTATATACTTCGTGTTAATTTGAGCGTTGCGATAGTTGCGATGACTGAAGATAAGATCGATGAGAATGGAGTCATTTATCGAGTGAGTTCCATTATTATATTTGAAATAGAATATTATTATATATCTTATAAGAATATTAAACGATGATAATTATACAAATAATTATTTTTATAGAGACGAGAATTCGATTGGGATTCGAAAACGAAAGGACTTGTTTTGAGTTCATTTTTTTATGGATATTTGAGTACCCAGTTATTAGGTGGATGGTTGGCTGCTAGAATTGGAGGTAAAAGAGTATTTGGTCTTGGTATTGCAGCAACAGCATTGTTTACTATCATTACACCTCCTCTGGTCAGAGCAAGCGTATATATTCTAATCGTTTTGCGTATTGTTGAAGGAATTTGTGAGGTAAGAATTTACACTTCTTTATATATATATATATATATATATATATATATATATATATATATTTCTAAATCCTTTTATTTGTTCACAGGGTGTTACATATCCTTGCATACATGCAATTTGGGCTAATTGGGCACCCCCATTGGAAAGATCGAAATTAGCAACCTTGGCATTCTCTGGTAGCTTTTTAGGAACAGTTTTTGCTATGCCTATTTCTGGCATAATGGCTGAACATCTCGGTTGGTCTTCAGTTTTCTACGTATTTGGAGCAGTAGGACTTATTTGGTTCATTGCCTGGTGGATGCTAGTCAAGGATCATCCTGCAGATGATCCTAGAATATCTCAAGCTGAATTGGAATATATTCAAAGTAGTATTGGTATTACTGGGAACCAAATGGTTAGTGCAAAACTGCTTCCTATAAATTGTATTATATAGTTATCAATTTATAATTATTTAAAAAATATAAGTTTCAATATGTTATAGTATATAACTTATATATTATCTCAATATTGATTTTATTTTTCAGTTTGATATACGTTAATTATTTATATCGCTTTTGCAGAAAGTAAAACATCCGTGGAAAGCTATGTTGAGTTCACCACCTGTTTGGGCTATAGTCGCTGCTCATTTCAGTGAAAATTGGGGATTTTATACGATGTTGACTCAATTACCAACATTTATGAAGGGTCGGCATAATCATTTAATTATTTTAATGTTTTTACGTATCATATGATTTTTATGATTAATAGATATTAAATTTGGATATTATTAGACGTGCTCAAGTCCGAATTGGAAGCAACCGGTTTTATGTCTGCTCTTCCTTATTTGGCGATGACCATAGTCGTCCAATTTTCCGGTCAACTGGCTGATTATTTAAGAACAAAAGAACTTTTGACGACGACTCAGGTATTTTTATAGATTTATTCTAATCGAATCTATTATGAAAAGATAAAAACGAAAAAAAAAGGCGAACATTGGTGACAATTACTTTATTTTGTATTCTAGGTTCGTAAGATATTTAATTGCGGTGCATTTATCTTTCAAACGATCTTTATGACCTCTACTGCCTTTGTCTCGACTAAAGTAGGAGCGGTTATCTGTATCACCATAGCAGTTGGCCTTGGTGGCTTTGCTTGGTCTGGCTTTGGGTAATTCTTAGAATTCAGTTATATATATATATATATATATCATATAATTTATATATTTAAATATATCTACTGATAATAAACCCTTCAATATATATTTTTTATTCATTTCTAGAGTCAATCATTTAGATATCGCTCCGAAACATGCCAGTGTATTAATGGGAATAGGCAATACAATCGCAACTTTACCAGGAGTCGTGAGTCCGATTATTACTGGATACATTGTTCAAAATAAAGTGAGAGCTTTTATATTACAAATAATTCATCAATTATAAATATAAATATAAGGCATTTTTTAAACGAACTATGTTTAATGTTTATTTTAGAGTGCAACAGAATGGAGGACAGTATTTATTATTGCTGGTTCAGTGTATCTCATAGGTGCTATAATTTATGGTATTTTTGCATCCGGTGAAAAACAAAGTTGGGCCGACGATACTTCGAAAAAGCAAGGCGAAGAAATAGTTTATGATAATCCAGGATTAGAAATAGATAATTTATAATTAATAAATATTTTAATAAAAAAAAAAAAATTAAGATACATTATAATTAATAATGATCGAAATAATTACATAGTCGTAATTATATGTCACACATATCGATGATTTTATATGAATTGATAATGTATCATATTATTATTATTACTATTACTATTACTGTTATTATCATTATTGTTATTATTATTATTATTATTATACAAATTTCTGTGATACACACATCCAACATAGCTTTTTCTTTGTAAACATTATTTATCTTTCAAAATATTATGCTTATATATACCACAATTAATAATATTTAGGAAGCAATATTACCGACAGTCGGTATCGTTACTAATTCGTATGATAGACGGCACTGTAATATCATTCTAAACGACGCTGTCATTGTACTCTGACAATCATAAATTCAAATGAGAGAATATTCGATAAATATATCGATTACTCGTTATCCGAATCGATTTAGTTCGATATAACACTCGATCTCGCTATGCTTACATTTTCGAGTTATCGCATTTATATATGGTATAAGACAAACAGTGGAGAGGAGGTGTGGGTGGAGTGACGATTGTAGTATTATATCTCTTGTATTTGCCGCGACGTAGAGAGAAAGAAAGAGAGAGAGAGAGAAAGAGAGAGACAGAGAGAGAGAGAGAGAGAGTCTCGCGTTAAAAGTTATTGAAATTATCATATTGATATATTGATAACACTGATATCGTTGTTCGTTAATATAATAGAAAATCTTCATAAGGCGTAATTTTATAGCAAAGTGAAACATCGTTATCGTCTTATGCATCATAATTTTTAATTAATGGTATGTATTATTTGATCATCATAAAACGGATATCTAAATGCTTTTTTTACTTCTCAAATAGTATCTTCTTTTTTTTTGAAGTAAAAGATGTATGAAAATCAAATTTTTATTTTTTTTCAGATTTCCGTGTTAACAGAACTTTAATTTGTTTTACATTGCGGCCTTAACAACTTTCATATATGTATGTATATCGCTATGAACAACAACGACAACTGGATATTTATCACTTGTTGTCAAAAAGATCATCGTCGTCGTCAAGAACACGAGATGAATCAAATAATCGATTTGGGTGAAGGACTATCGAAAAGATACTAGCAATAAAGTGTTAAGTTGTTCTCATCAATATGGCGGCGAATCTCGAGGAAGAACAAAGTTTACGCGAGTGCGAGGAATACGTTCAAAGACATAACATTCAACAAGTTTTAAAAGATTGTATAGTGCAACTCTGTGTGGGCAGACCTGAAAATCCAATATCGTTCTTGAGAGAATATTTTCAGAAATTGGAAAGGGTATGTATCAGAAATAATCTTAATCTTTAATTTCATAACCTTACATGTAAATTTTAAACAACATAATTGTTTTAAAACAAGAACGTTAGAATAATATAAGAGAATCAATTAGATAATGTGAATTACGTATTTTTCTAAATAACTCAATGTATTGTTAAAAATATTATTATATTATAAATCTTATTGCAAGTTATTAATTTATTAGGAATCAATTTTTAATAGAAATCAATTTCTAAACGATACTAAAAGTAGATGACAAAAGATATATATAAATCATGTTACTAATAATTATATTTGTTCGTGTGCAATTTTACTTGTTCGTATCAACTATCAGGAAATGTTAAAAACTTGATCTTTCTTTATAAATTTGTTGCACGTTGCTTCAGAATATATATATATATATATATATATATATATATATATATATATTTATTTATTTATAATATACACAATTTTAATGAACATTCAAATACTATATACTTGTGACGACATATATGTAAAACACCAAAATCTTGTTTTCTGTTGCGATTACAAGACAACCTTAAGATAAATTTAATCATTAAGAAAGAAATACAAGAATCCTAATTAATATCGAAGACAACGTATTTACTGCGACAAAACAAAAACATTTCTAAAAACAATATGAATTATAAAAACCTGACTTTACTACATATTATGATTGTAGCAATATATAATAGAAGAAAACTATATAATTAGACTAAACGTTGATAAGACTACGTTACATGAGATTTCGTACATTCAATGTTTCTTTCCCACTATATAATAACAGCCTTGTAGTTAGTATATATGCTCTTTTCTTATACGTCATCAAAAAATATCTTGATCGTAGAGTATAGTAATAGTAGGTAGAAAGGATAGGAGTGGGGATAGAGGAAGAAAGATGAAATTGGTACGGCGCGATAACGATGACGTAAAATCACGGCCATGACGACATCGAGCGAAAGGTACGCGAGCGACCTCGACACGCGCATTAACATCCACAGCAGAGACAGATAGACAGACAGACAGACAGACAGACAGACAGACAGACAGATAGATAGATAGCAGCAGTAACAGCATGCACACATACAAACACAGATGAATTTAAAAGAGAGCAAAAGCTGCTCTTCGGCATCGCCGACCGAAGATAAGCCGCATACGAAGCATGTGCAAACGGGGTGACGCTTTCCGAGCGGAAAAGGGTGTTATCCTGATAGAGAAAATTATTATTTATCCCTTGTAAGTGCATGCATGCATAAGAGGAGAAAGTATGAGACAAAATGTACGAGAGAGAGAGAGAGAGAGAGAGAGAGAGAGAGAGAGAGAGAGAGAGAGAGAGAGAGAGAGAGAGAGAGAGAGAGGAAAGGTTGAAGCTTCGCGCGTAGATGAACATATGAGAAAAGAAGAGAAGAAATTGGGTGGGGGTAATAAAAGACAGAGCGAAAGAGAGAATAGAAGGGGAAATGGGGAGGTGTAGTAGGATGGATGGATAAAGGAGGGAGGAAGGGGAAACGTGTTGTACAGGGGCCACGGATCTAAACATAGCATATGCTCGAAATATAACGAGGCAGAACCTTAGCCAGGAGGCATACAAACGTAACGCGTACACACATCGACGTCGTTTTCCAAAAATTTGGAAACTAAGGGGAGAGAGACAGGGAGAGGGGAGAAAGAGAGAAAGAGAGAAAGATCAAGACATCGAATACGATGTTTAGTTCGTAGACATCCGCTGATAAATTAAACGCTCGATCAATGTGCTGTTAGTTCGCTTGCTCGTTGATTCTCTGCATTCTCACTTTCGATCTACAAATACGATTTTACTATATAACAAAGGGGTGGTGAAAGAGAAAGAGAGAGAGAGAGAGAGAGAAAGCATCTGTGTTGCCGCCGTAGCGGAAAAGCAAGTAGCGCGGGATCGAGCGTCGTGTGTTGTAGGGTCATCGGTTAATCAGATTCAGGGAAGCCTTAGAAGGTAACGCGCGAGAGAAAAAGTACCAAGCGGAACGTCAATCTACGAACGACAACGACCGAGGATTAACCTATCTCTTCTTTTTATTTTTTATTTTCTATATTCGGTATAGGAGATACAAATTCTCGACGATTATTTATTTATATTTTTTTTACTTTCTTCTTTTGGAAAAACTCATCATTTTTAAGTAATTGCGTCGTACGCGCACGACGCGTAACGAGTCGCGGCGGCACATATCTTTTAAAGATCAACGTAGTACAAAAAAGAAAGAAAGAGAGAGAGAGAGAGAAAGAGAGCGCGCGCACGTTTTCGACTGAATTTCATTTATATTCTTACGTGCCGAACCAAAAACGACGAGAGAAAGAGACGCATAAAGGATGAATCACCAGGTATGTGTGATGTCGTCTTTTAGAAGAAGAAAGTATACAAAAAGAAAAGAGAGAATTTATATATTGATAAGTTCGAAGAAATTTACGTGTTTCTTTTTTGTTTTTTACACCGATAAAATCTTTTGAAACGTTTAAAAAAAGGCGCGGGTCTATTTTTTTTTCTTTTTCTCTTCTATCTTTCTTTTTCATTCTTACAAATTGACATACGCTTTTATATCTTATTACTTGCCACTTTTCTGTTATATTAAAAATCCTTTATCATTAAAATATTCATAAGAAATCAACGATATTTAATGTTCGTTAAAGCATCGTTACATATCCGATATTAATGTTTATAAAAGCACTCGTTCGTAAAAACGCCAACTGACCTATGCCATTATTCGCTAACCTTCCCTTCCCCGCAACCCTGTTCTTCATATATGGTCCGTATTATATTATTTAACTATTTAATGCTTAGAGAAAGAAGAGGGAGAGGAAATAACATGAAAAGATAATATGACTTGTCAATCAAAATGGAATTGTTTTTATCGCATCCTTTATAAAAAAAATTATGATTTTATAAAATATTTGTTATATTAAATTTCGATACTTAATGATTTAACGTTGGTAGGAATGAAAGGATAGAGAAAAGATGTTTAGGTTAAAAAGATTTTAAGATGTGATTTTAACTGTAAATCTTTTGTTATTAAATTTTAGGATCTAATTATAAAAGGACTTATAATGTTGGACATTAGAGAGAAGATGATTTTTAGGTTAACAATAATTTTTCTGTTTTTCCTTTTTTTCATAGATCTTAAAAAGATTATTATTTTAACATATGAATTATAAAATTTAATAGGAACAAGCTCACGATGCTAAACAACAAATCGCTACGAGTCCCGAGGACACGGAGGATATGCCTGCCGGTCAACAAGGACCACAAGTTCCAAGACGTCGTGGTGGTATCTCGGCAGAGCCGGTATCAGAAGAAGATGCTACTAGCTATGTTAAAAAAGTTGTACCAAAGGATTACAAAACAATGGCTGCTTTGAGCAAAGCTATTGCTAAGAATGTTCTCTTTGCTCATCTTGATGAAAATGAACGATCTGATATATTCGACGCTATGTTTCCCGTTACCTTTTTACCTGGAGAAGCGATAATACGTCAAGGTTAAGTCCTAATGCGCGTATATATAGGGTGGCGGAAGTTCCTAGACCTGTAATCTTATAATTAAAAAAAAAAATTAATCTAAAAAGTTGAAAAGGATTAATTGATTTTTAAAATTACCTAGGAACTTTTGATCTATTCTGTATAGATAGTCATATATGTATATATGTATATATATATATATATACACTCTGTCTCTCTCTTTCTATTATTTCTTTCTTTAACGACGTATATATGTGCGTGTATATATATACACACGCAGATACATATGTATATATATATATATATATATATATATATATATAGGTTTTGCTTGAATTTATTGATTTTTTTGTCTTCCTTAAAGGTGACGAAGGTGACAACTTTTACGTAATCGACCAAGGCGAGGTTGAGATATTCGTTAATGGTGAATTAGTAACGACGATTGGAGAAGGTGGAAGTTTCGGTGAACTCGCATTAATTTATGGAACTCCACGTGCCGCTACAGTTAGAGCAAAAACTGATGTTAAATTATGGGGTATAGATAGGGATTCTTATCGTAGAATTTTGATGGGTTCGACGATAAGGAAACGAAAAATGTATGAGGAATTTCTTTCTAGAGTCTCGATTTTAGGTACATTGTTGATTTCTTTTTTCTTCCCACCCTTGTTTATATTAATATCTAATAGATGATAAGAAGTATAAAAGTACCGACATAAACTTCTTCTTTTATTCATAGAATCTTTAGACAAATGGGAAAGACTTACAGTGGCTGATGCCTTAGAACCAGTTGCGTTTGATGACGGAGAAATGATAGTAAGACAGGGTGAACCTGGTGAAGATTTTTATATCATTGTTGAAGGAACTGCTGTAGTCTTACAACAACGCTCGGAAGGAGCGGAACCACCAGAACCTGCAGAAGTGGGTCGTCTGGGTCCATCCGATTACTTCGGTAATATAAGTATTTTTTTCACATTAATTTCACATTAATTACTTTATATGTGTATATATATCAAACGATTGTTATGATGATATTATTTTTGATCTTTTTATGCATTTATCTAATATATATATGTATTGATATATGTAATAACAATTAATAGGGGAAATAGCATTACTATTGGATCGGCCAAGGGCAGCAACGGTCGTAGCTAGGGGTCCTTTAAAATGCGTCAAATTAGACAGAGCCAGATTTGAACGTGTCTTAGGACCGTGCGCTGACATTTTGAAACGCAACATTACTCAGTATAACAGTTTTGTATCCCTTTCGGTATAAATTCAATCTACAAGAAAAAAATCATACAGATCATATCGATTCCAATTTTTCAGACTCTATGCTTCAACAACAACAACAACAACAAACATAATGTTAACATTTTTTCTATTTCGTTAATGCTTCATTTGTTAAAATGCATAATATATGTCGAGTATTATTAATATACATACATATTGTATATCATTAGGAGAGAAAAAAACAAAATGAAAAAAAAAAAACACTTAATATATAAGATTATTATAACGCACTGTATAGTAGTTAGCGACTCATCAAAGCGAAATCATCTGGTTATCTCGTATAAACTGTGTTCCTACGAAGTGCTCATTTTTTTTACTATTGTCGAAAAATCTCTATATTATTGTTTATTGTTTTCGTTTGAAAATTTGTATTCTATGATAAGTATACGTTATATTTACACGCATGTGTCCATACAGTATTATTACTTTTGTAACAATGTCGCTGGTCGACAGTGATAAATATTATGATATTCGAATGAGTATCGAATTTCTCTGTTTGTGGTGTATGTGTTAAATGATAATTTCAACATTTTCTTTTTTGACTTAAATATTCTTTGTGCATTGCATTGCTATAATATCCTCATAAATATATGAAAGCATATACATATATCAATTGATTATTTATTATAACAAGATTGATGAGTGATTAAACGAGTCGCGATCTATAATTGAAAGTGCGTTTAGATTTGATTTATCGATAACACAAAATGTTCGGAAAATTAAATAATTTATTATGCACAACATCATACATGTATTTTATCTTACAATTAAATATCTAACCCCCCCGATTTGAAAATCTTACAGATTTTCCTTAACGTTAAGAAAAGTATTTTAGTTTCTTAATTGGGCAACAAACTGATGTATGTTTACCTCTTTGCACTAAATATTATAAAACTAGAACTTGGTTGGTTCGCAAGATGCATATATACAAATGTCCAGCATAAAAAAAAATGATATTAAAGTTTTTTCGCGGATGTAATCTTCTTTGAGTATTTCTCTCTCTTTTTTTTTTTTTTTTTTTTTTTTGCTAAAAAGAAACAGTAGCTTCCATCATCCTCATTGTATCCTATAGATATTGATCTTCTTGCATCAAATCTCAATCACCACTCATTTTTGTATGTTCTATAGTGCTGCTGTCTTTGAAGTTTCATGATTTTCTTCTACCTTCCCATAGAGAATATTCCATGAGGAAATACACTTGTTAAATTGAACATATAGTTCGCCCAGACACATCAGATTAAAATCTTCAGAAATTTGTTCCTCTTCGTACAATTGGTAGTTTTATCCTTATAAAAAGTGTGTAGCAAAAAGAATGATCTACACATTACCAAGAATTCGAAGAATTCATTGGAATACCTGGCACCAGACATAAGGAGAAAAATTTGGGCCTTTTCTTTTAGCCGAACGACGGGAAATAGAGAAGAAGAGAAATTTTTATGAAGAAAACAAGTTTTATACCCTCTCTGACTGATTCTTCACAAGTTTCGGTTTCATACCGACTTGGATTGAGATATATATATATAAGATATTTTCATAGAAATTATAAAACTATTTGATCTTTCTGGCTTTTTTCTTCGTTTTTATAATATCTAAACCACCAATAATCATTATGAATTTTATATTCCCTACTCTCTTGTAATTCATAATTCCAAAAGATAATCCTCAACGCACGCGACAATAATGCACAAATTTCTCGAAGAATGTTTCAAGTAGTAAAATTTTGCTTGGGCTGTAAACCATTTCCAATCGATGACAATGATTGAAAATTATTCAAAAGAATTGGTTTATATCAGCTCTTTAAGCAAGAAAAATGAATGAACCCGTATCGATTTTAGAATATATGCATATGTATATGGATGTGCAAGTAAGAAGTTGCACATACATATTATGTCGAATCAGGAAACATATGCATATACATATGTATGCACATAGAAAGTGCTTCTCGATTTAATTATTGCCATTCACTTTGCGATTTATAGCGAAGTAGGCAAGAGAGATTTCTTTACCAACCACCTAGACAACCACTGCTTGTTTTACAGTCGATTAGACGCCGTTCAGGATCAGCATAAACCAATGTAAATTCACTGACAAATTCATAGAACTTGTCCAAAGATTCAAAGGCCAATTCTGCTACGATGAAATCAACCGCCAAATTTTGCCGGTAGCTAAACAGTAGAAGAAATACAAACGTTAGACGAATAAATATACATATATATATATACATATATGTATGTATGCATGTATGTATAGATACATACATTTATGTATATATAGAACAATATAAGATATGAATAATAAACATATACATAAAAAAAAAATTCAACTTTCAGCTGCAGTACCCTGTAACAGAAATCTTCATAATTATAATTTCACTTTCTCTCTTTCTCTCTACTTTTTAAATATGTACCTATATCATTAAATCTAATTTGTGTATTTTATACAATTTATGTATATAAACATAAAAATAATTAAATATAAATAAATGTATATACATTTTTACTGTTATATTCAAGCTTCTACTCTTCAAAAAGTAATTGTATTTGTAATTTCTAACTAAACATTTTTATTTCATACTTTAGTCTTATCTTAATCAGAAATTGTTAGATTAAATATTGAAAACTAGGTACGTATATGCATCGCATCAAATATAATATCACTATACTGTTAGTTAATATCAAGATATGCAATGATAAATAATTTGAAAATAATGTTGTACTTACGATTTTATCATTTGCTTCAAAGCAATCTTCCGCTCTCTAGCAGCAAACCAATCCATCAGAAAAGCAGCCATTCTTGGTGCACTTCTGTATAATTTGAATAAAGCATGAAAATTACCCAGCCACCAAGCTGAGCGAACTTTCAATGCATGTTTAATGCACTCATCTTTTTTGTCTTCTCCATTAAGTGATGCTAAAATTGTTGTCAAATCTGTAATGAATAAAAAAAAAAAATTATATTAGAAAATTTCATATACAGACACATTGTTATTATATGATCGTCTATATTTACCTAAAGTATTTTTTGTAAAGATATAATACAATATACGGTACGCCACAAATTCGCATCGATTTTCACCACCCACATCTTGATATAACATTCTTAATTGTGTTTGACATTGATTAAATTCTTCATGATCCCCACGTTCTAAAGCTACACGAGCGTGGGTTTCATAAACATGGACAGTGAATGCATCTCTGATACCTTGCACGGTAAGATCTTGTCGAATAGATTTTAATTGGTCACAAGCATATCTGTAGTCTTGTTCCACTACCCAACGATTCTTGACATAGGCCAACGAATTTTGAAGAACACTTACCGGTCGAATTGCAGATGGGGCTGGAGCCTAAAAGATTATACAGATGTAACTTTGTTTTAACAATAATATATATATATATATATATATATATATATATATATATATATAAAATATATTATTGAAATGTCTTACCGATGTAAGGCGTAAATACGGTTTTTCTAAGTCCTTGCAAGTTCCAACGATGTGAAGTCCGGTGAAGTCAAACTCAGCGGTCGGATCATCTCTAACGCTACTGTTGAATGTCCTAGAAATGGGATCGTTAAATCGTGCCGCACGTTGCTGAAGTTTCTCCTTGGATCCTAGTTCATCGCTATTGCCTGAAGCTAAACCAAACTCGGAATAGAAATGTGATTTTGTCTGCTTAGTCTTCTTGGTTTTCTTGTTGTTGTGATTTTGTTTATTTCGCGTTGATTTTTTCGTTTTCAACGATTTGCTGTCATATTCCCGATCGCTAACGTTAGACGAAGAGGACGTGCTACGCCTGTACTTCCTTAAGGGGGGACTACGTGAGTGAGAACGTGACCTCGACCTCGACCTCGACCTTGATCTTGACCTCGACCTCGACCTCGTTTTCGATCTTGATCTTGATCTCGATCTCGACCTCGATCTCGACCTTGATCTTGACCGCCTATGAGTCACAGAGAGACGCGCGCCAAGCCTAGCTCCAAGAGAAGTGGAAAGCCCTGACTTGCGCAAGCCTCCCTGTGTATTTGCCAATGGATTAACCAAAGGATTATTCAACTTTAACGCCGGCTTCTGAGGCTTTATCGTCATGGTCATACGTTCACTGTGTATACTAGGTAAAGGCTCTTTGTCCCAATCTTTTACCCAAAGCGAGCCGTCATTAGCAGCTCGTGTTATTTTCCCTTTGAGTATAATTTCAACCTGATCCTTGTCAACTGCCGTTTTGCACTTTTCATAACACCTGTTCACATAATTCTTTAAGCTGTCAGGCCAATCCCCAACTGGATTAGCATTCGTTGCAACAGGGGGAGTACCTCCCACTGGAACACTAGTATTCAGAGATGCACTGACCGCTGTAGTGGCAGGTGCAACAGGATCAGGAGATTCCTCAATGGGTGGAGGGGGTGCAGCTATTTCATGTTGAATAGGAGGTAAGGGTGGTAACTCCACTTTGAGATTGGGTTCCGATACAAAATTTGTTGTATTGTTTCCCTGAAAGTTATTGTTGAATTGTGCTGCTAGATTTTTGTTCCTCTTACGTTTTTTCTTTGCAGCTCCACTGTTGCCTGATTGAGGAAATCCTAATCCAACTTTCTTGTTCTGTAGATTGAATCGAACTTGTCCATTGTATTCTGAAAAGGATAGTCTTATTTAATTACATTGATTTTGACACGTAAGATTTTAATAATTTTATAAAAAATACTTACGAGAGAGGTCATTATGTACTCCGTTCCAATTGCCATAGGAAAATGCACCGTAGACAAATCCAGAATGAGGCTGCATCGATGGTTGTACCTGGTTATGTTGCTGAGTAGGTTGTAGAGGCGGCGGAGGACCAGGAGGTAGAGGAGGGAGATCGGAATCATCGTCTAAAGTCATAGGGGTCCCAGGTACTGGAGGCTGTTGATGAAGTTGTGGTTTTATTTGATTATTTCCCTGTGAATTCTGCTGCTGAAGAGGCTGTTGTTGTTGTTGATGTTGTGGATGTTGCTGCATTTGCTGTGGATTAAAAGCATGCCCATAGGCAGGCATCATCGTGTGATAATAATTAAACATTTGACCTTGATGCGGTACTCCTTGATATCCTGTCCCATATAATTGTCTGTAACAAAAAAGAAAAAGAAAAAAAAAAAATTAATCATAAAATAAAAAATTGGAAAGTATAATACTTTCTAAATAAGAATGAGAAACAAATGACTTATTTATTTTTTTATTAAGAAAGAAATTAAGTCTTTGTGACAAGTCATCTTGTTCTATCCAATTGACAGATTAATATATAATAATTATATGGATTAATACAACATGTATATTTAAGCATAAAACAGGATAATTAAAAACAGAAATATAAATTCTTTAATTTTTATATAAGCTAAAAAATAAATTTTAAATAAATTAAATTTGAATAAAATACATTTAAATAGTTATTACTTCATTTATAACTTGCTTTGAATTTGTTCTACCTTACATATATCTATATCTACATCAAATAAGAATGTATATAAAGAATTGTATCTATAAATAATCGTACTAATCATTATTGCTTTTGTAGTATGTATATATATGTATATATATATATATATATATAATATATATATCATATATATATATATATATATATCATAAGGTCTAATATCAGATTTAATAAATTCTGTTTAATTAATATATATATATATATATATATCTCGTATCAACGATTGAAAACATTTTTTTTTACCCTGGATAAGATGGAAACATAGTGTGCATGTTATTTGGTGACGGATATTGCCACGCCATATTCGCCATTGAACCCGCTCCTAATTGCTGAGGTTGTTGAAATGGCTGCGGCTTCTTCTGAGACGCTAAAATCTCCCCTTCCGACATACTCGTTAAAAAAAAAATCTTGCAACAATTTCTCGACAAAATTTAATTTCACACGTATCACTTTCAATAGGAAATATTGATTATTCCGTTAAAACTACGAATATATTCAATAAATAAATTATTGCAAAACGTATGAGCTTTACGAAACACTACGTAATACGACCCATATTTCCTTTTACAATGTATCATCAAACCGGAAACTTAAAGAATATTACTCATCGAACTAGTGGGAACTAAAGCGTAGCAATGTTGCCAACATAATCTATATACTTACATGTTTAGTAATAACATAACATCGATTTTGTTTTCTTTGACATATTTCGTTATTAAATTTAAAAGACATTCTTATTGATTATATATGCATTTATGTATAATTAAAAATAAAACTTTATTTATAAAAATTTATTTATGTTAATATCTGATTAATATTTAAAAAAAAAAAAGAATAAAGACATCGATTCACGTAGTATGAGTGAACATTGTATCAGTTGGAAGCTCTGATCTGATCAATTTGAAGTTATACGCAAAAAACATGTTATGTAGTGTTCTACAGGTTAAAAATTGTTTTAATTTTTTTATTACATAGTTGTAGAATTTCTAAAAGTTTGTATTAGATATTTTTGTAAAATTGTTAAAAAATGGGAGATTTTCATTCTCCTATGTCTCATATTTCTCCTAATGCAAGGTATTTCAATTTTAGCGTACTTAATTTGAATATTGCATTTCGTTATTTTAATCTTTAAATAGTCTGATAAAGAAATCTTAATAGATTAATAATTTTTAAATAATTTATTTATAGGATATTAACACCTAAACCGCAAGTTCAACAAACTCTTCATTTAAAGCAAATTCAAAATAAAGCAAGGAAAAATATCACATGGTTTTTTATAAATAGTATTCTTCTCAGCATTGTTATCTCTGATATGTAAGATTTAATTTTAATATATAATTAATATATAAATATAGATTATTATTTAATCATATATTATATATATTATAGATTATATGGAGGTACAGCTTATAAACCATTTTTTTGGATTGAATGGTGCTTAGCATCAATATTTGCTTTAAATGCATTTTATCATATAACACAGTATATTTGGACAAATTTTCATATACAACCAATTGTATTAAGTCCACGACAAAAACTTTTATTAGGGATATCAAATGATGATCCACTTTTCAAAAGTGAAACTACTTTACAAAAAATATCAGAATCAAGTACACCTTTGAATTTATCTTGTATAAGTCTTAATAGACGTATGACACCACTCGGCTCCTCGTTAAGTGAAAGCAGTAAGTATAAAAATTTGAATCATTTAACAAATATATTGCAATGTTTGTTAATATATATTGTCACAAATACATCTTTATTTGCCGTATAGAAAAAAACTGTGTATAATTATATTTTGTTGAAGAGGATTATTCAATGAATACATTTGGTAAATATGGCAATCTATCATCTCCAAAATTGAAGCTTAGTCCTGATGGATCAATCAACAAATCTTTAAACTCTTCCATGAATAGTACATTCACAAGTGAACATTTCATACAAAGTGAAGCTGAATTACAAAAATATTTAAAAGAAGCATCAGTACAAAGGAAAACTATACTTTCGACAAATATTGATCAACCTTCCAACTTGTTAAGTTCATTTTGGACGCACCCTGCTATAAGAAGTCCTAACGAAGTTTCTCCTTCATTGAGACGATGCGCTTATCAACTTGCTCCTACTATGTTATCTTTTAACATGGGTAAAGTAATCTGTAGTATATCTGTAAAATAAATTATGATTGTTATAAATAATATCGATTTTTATCTAGATAAATCAAAATCTACAAGTCCTGGTGCAGAAGAAGGAAATTCACCAAGAGGTACTTTTGGCATTCCAGACGTTTGGAGAAAATATAGAGTTGATTCAAATAAAGTTAATGAATGGACTGCTAATCTACGCATGGTACATTTTTTTAACATTACTGTAATTAGATTTAAAATAAATATACTACTTATCTATTTTCTGGAAATTATTTTAGTGGATTAGTAAAACTGTGGTCGAAAGAGTTGCTGTAGAGATTGATAACATATGTTCAGCTTTAATTCGTCATGGTTTGAGTGATTCTCAACCAGGACATATTGGTTTGGATAGACTGAGAAAATTAGCACAAGCACAATTTTTAGTGTCTACGATACCAACGCTTCCAACATTAGTACCTTTTCTAGAATTGTCCAATAATCAAGAATATCTAGTGAAAAGAATTAAAACACTTGCTAAAGGAGGTTCTATGAGCGAATTTAAATGGAATAGTGGAGGTTCGCATAATAGCAAGGAATGGGATTCTAGTTTACCAACTGATTCAGCTGTAAGAAATTATTGACTATTTTTTTGTAGAAGCAAGATTAATTTTTATCAACACAAAATTAAACCTTTATGTATAATTCGCAGATAATAATGCATTTAATAGCAACTTATATGGATACACAATTAGAAGCTCCTTTAGATCAACCAGATGCACGTCCTTTTTCATCAAGATATATGGCTCGATCAGGCATGGATTTACCAAGAAATAAAGGTCCCATAATAATGTCTCAATCTGTAAATCCACCACATTATTGTTTAGCATTATCTGGCGACTCCTTGCCAACTGATTACGAAGAAATTCAACGGGTAAATAAAATACTCCGTATAAATATAAATATAAATATAAATATAAATATAATATATTAATTTAATTCATCTAACATTTGTATTTTTCAGGGTAGAAACAATTTGTTTCACACGCTTTTACTTTTTTTATACATTGTTAAAACTCGTGATCATGGCATGTTAGGACGTGTTAATTTAGGAGCATCAGGTATTAATATCTTATGGGTTATTGATGGCTAAAATATGTGTATGTGTGTGTGTGTGTGTGTGGAAAGAAGAAATTTCTACAATTTCACTTAACATAATTTATACAAATCATTTTAATCTCATCTCATTTTGATGTTTTTCTATGAACAAAAAAATTTTAAGTATATATCAATATATTACATATACTAACAAGCAATTAGCTGATATTTTATAACGTATTTATGTATGTTTTTGTGTATGGATATGTGAGAGAGAGAGAAAGAAAGAGAGAACTACATTTGAATGCTACGAACTCTTTATTCACATATACTTACCATTATGTACAAATAAAGCAGAAATTACGATTCGTAATCAGTAAAGGTATTTCTGTACTATTATTAAATACATTAATATATACTATTTCTTTGTGTTTCTGATTAAACTGACGTCAATAGTGAAAGGACTTAATGTACAGGGCTGAGTACTTTTTATTAAATATATCAATTATTTTTTTTATATATATAAATGCCTATATTTTTTTGTAAGTAAAGCTGAACAATACTATAAATGCACTAATCATGTACCAAACTTTATGATAATTGTCTTTATCGAATTTGATATTTTTCATAGAGAGAAATTTTTTTTCTGATATATTTATTTTCCTCTTTCTGTTAGCATAATAATTAATACAAATAGTGGAATTGTAATTTTTTGAATTAAATTTTTTATCTTTTTCTTTTTTTTTTAATTCCATATTATATTTATATGAAATAATGCTTGATTTACAGCCTTTTATAGAACATAAAAAATAATATATATAATTTGATTTAATATGTACGAAATTATTATTATTATGAAATTTTTCTATGATCGACTCAAAACAATATGATTATTTAAACAATTATTAAACTTCGATATGAAAAAATATCTCAAAAGACGTATCTTTATAAAATATAAACGATTTGTGTATCTTGCCAGTTTTATATTAATATTTTTAACACATTTAATGAATTAAACATTTAAAGAATTATCTATTAAATTAAATAACTTTTTATCGAAGATACATTTATGCATTAAGTAACTTTTATGATAAATATCGGGTTTATAACAGAAATAAGAGGTACATTTATCATAAATGAAAATATAAAAATGTGATTTTGTTTTCAAACTACAATTAAATACTTATCATTCACATAAAACATCAAGTACATGAAAATACAACAGATACAAAAAAAAATCTATTTAATAACAATTTACCATGCATGTCTTTTAATTAAAAATATAATTCCTATGTAATAAATATAATAACAGATAGAATAATTAATTTTTATATTAATTTTGCTACAGACACTTTTTCAATTAAAAATCATGTCATTCTTTCATAATCTATCTCTCTCTCAAGTTATATATACTCAGCCCTGTGATACACAATATCTTAATACAGTTATACTTTTCTTAAACTGCCGACTATGCAAGTTGTATAATTTGCACCTTCGTCTTGTAAAAATAAACTTTAGTATAACGTATCATACATAATTATAATTACAATCATATATCACCGCACCAAGTATGCATTAAAAATGGGCCTGTAAGGCTTACTTATTTAATACATGAAAACTTCATGTCTCTGTGTATACAGTATACAAGATAGTCTTTTTCTTTGTTTTGAGATTAACAGTTTTGCTAGAAGACAGAACTAGTTGAATTATCTTAATGTCTTTCCTAATAAAAATGAAAAGAAGAGAGATACTATACGAAGAGACCATTGAGTTCATATTTTCAATCCTCTTTTCATTCGCGCTATAATATTAGGACGCATTCTAGCAAGATCATACATCATTGATTTTTTTACCTTTCTTCAATGATGATTTTTTAATCTTTTATTTCCAAAATCTTTAGACATATTACGACGTTGTAAATATTTTTGTACCCTCGGGTAATATTACTTCGTCACCTACATCTGCAAGAGTTACAGTAAGTGGTAGGATAAGTGGCATTAATATTTCTTGATGTTGCATTATTTGTTGTGTAGTTACTGGTTCAGCTTGTCTAGTAATAGTAATGGTCTTAATATTTTGTGCTTTAACCACCTGCGTTTGAGCAAGAGTTTGTTGTATTCTCTGTGGTGGTTGTTGTGTTTGAACTTCAGTAAGGGTTTGAGTACGATTCTGATTTTGCGAAAAATTTTGTTTACATCGTTTGCTATGCGCATAACGACTACCATTGTTATTAAATCTGCGATCACACGTAGGACATGCATACGGCCTTTGACCAGTATGAATAAAAACATGTTCTTTTAACGACTTTAATCTACGGAAATTTTTTGGACAATACTTGCAATGATACTTGGCTTCACCAGTATGCGATGTCAAGTGATTAGCAAGAGTATCAGCTCGGGCAAATGCTCTAGAACAATACTGACATATATATGGTCTTTCCTGTGTATGCGTTCTCATATGCATTTTTAAATATGCATTTGTTGTAAAAGGTCTAGAACATACTTCACAAACATATGGCTTTATACCATTGTGTGCTCTTAAATGCGCTATTAAAGTAGTCGATTGAGTGAAACTCTTAGAACAGATTTCACATAAAAATCTTTTTGAACTATCCGTTTCTTTGTTTTTCTTAAACGGTCTATCGTGTTTCGATAAATGATTCGTAAGTTGTTCCTCTTTAATAAATCGTTTGGTGCATCTTGTACATTTATATGGTTTAATCATATTATGCTTAGCTACATGAATTTTTAAATGTTCTCTTCTATAGAATTTCTTTGGACATATGTCACATAAATATTTCTTACCTTCGTGTACTTGTATGTGACGTAATAAACCTTTTCTAGATGTGTAATGTTTATTACATTCTGTACACTCAAGGCCTACTATATCTGTCCTTCTTTTTCTAACAACTTTCTCTCCATGCTTTCTTTCTTCAGGACGTGGTTCAATATCTCTTAAATCTTCTTCTGTTAATATTCCTTCAGTTACATGTTTAGCTCTATGTTGTCGGAGCATTTCATTATTTTCGAAACTGTCACCACAAATATTGCACTTCCTAACTTGATCAGGATTTTTTTCTGAACATTTATCATAATGAGCTTTTAATTTATCCTTACGATAAAATTTGACATTACATATATCACATTCGAAATTTGGTTCCTCGTGAAGTAATTGATGTCGCAACAGAGATTTTTTCGTACTATATTTCTTTTTACATGTTGCACATTCGTGATTATCCATCAACCAGTCCAGACCGCTTTCAAAATCTGAATTATCATCGTCATCGTCTTCGATCTTTCCTAATTCCATAACACCTATTCTTTGTTGTTCCTGTTTCTCTACTGTCTTTTTAAATTTGTCCGATCTATCCATCTTCTCAGCTTTTTCATCTTTTACATGTTGCTCCATATGTTTTGTTAGAGTTTGTTTCGAATTACATTTTTTATTACAAGTGGCACATTCTAATTCTTTCCTATTATTAGTTTTCTTTAAAGAATTTTCATGCTTACGATTATGATGGGCATCCATATTGATTAAATCATTATTATCGTCATCTTCGTCATAATCTTCTAACCCATCTTCTGTTTTTATTTTATCAATAATCTTTTGTGCAGCTTTAGCTGCCACTCGTTTTATACGTTTATTAGGATCATATTCTTGTCCGTGGACGAAAGTCTTATGATTAGTCGCTATTAGATGATTACGTAAAGTCAATTCGTTTCCAAAGGTTTTATTACATTGCGTACATTTATACGTTTTTATTCTTCCATGCTGTTCAGTGTGTCTTCGTAAATGGTCTTTTCTTGTAAATTGTTGACAACATACTTTACAGCTGTATTTTGAAACCATATGTGTGTCGATGTGCCTCGAAAGAGATTTCTTGTGAGAACAGGTTGACGGACAGTGCGGACATTTGGATTCTTTTGTTTCTGCCCACTTTTCTTTATCTTCAGCATCATCAATATTATTCTCAACTTCCGAATCGTCTTCATTATCGCCTTTAATATCTTGTTCTTCATCATCTTTGTTAATTATATGGTGTTCTATATTTTCTTCTAAATCTTGATCCATTAACATTCCTTCTACTACATGTTTTGCACGATGATTTTTTAATTGCTCAAGCTCATCAAACTGTTCATTGCAGACATTACATTTTAAGATAATATGTGAAAGTGCATGCTTTCTTAAACTTCGTCTTGTATAAAATTTTTCCGAACATTTGTCACATTCAAAAGTTTCCAAGTGAGATTTCTTTCTTTGTTTTTCTGTTTCTTGATCACCTTTGTCTTCTTCATTCTCATTATATACTTCCTCTTGCTTCATTCTTTTTCTATATTCATAATCTGAATATTGTGAATTACTGTGGTTATCAAAACCTAAACTATGTTCGTCTTCATGAAATGATATTTCAAGAGGCATAGAATCTTCTTTTTCTCTTTCATGTTGTTTAAGATGTTTGCTGAATGAAATTACGTATAAATATTCTTTCCCACAATATGGACATTTGTTAGCCTTTTTTCCAGATGGTGGCATTTTTGGAGAAGTATTAGATACCTTTGGTGACTTTTCAGGCACTTTTTTAAGAGACAAAGCTCGCCTGATTTCCTCATGTGAATGCATATGTTCTTTCAATACGTTCTTAGAAAGAAATTGTTTGTCACAAAGATAACACATGAAGTAAATCTTTTCTGACCTATCAGCTTGTGCCCGTTTAAGACGAGAGCTAAGATTCAAATTTTCGAAATAATTTTCTTCGTCGGAATCTCTGTCGCTTGTAAAATTTCGTCGCGATGATTTTCGTTTACTTTTTCTAATTTCAGTCAGAGACAAATCTTTTTCAACGAGCGTGTCAATATTTGTAAGCGGCATATGTTCTGTTTCTATTTTACACCCTTCAAGTATATGTGATTCCGTAAGTGGTTCATTGCACTGCGTTATATTCTCTTTAGATGACTTAGATTCTTGAGAAGAAAATTGTTCATTTATAACATAATCCTGTTGCATAATATAATCATGTTCTTCCGCAGGAATCGCATCTGTACAATTTTCATTAATGCTATCTGGTTTTAATACTTCTTGATTTTCTGTATTATTTACCAACGTACAAGTATTTTCATGTATTTGATTCGTGAACTTCTCTTCGTGATGAGAATTGTTCATTATACTTTGTTGCTCCAATATTTGTGAATTATTTTCTTCTGAATATATAAAAATGTATTTTAATATATTTTTAATTTCTATTATTTTATTCAAACTTTTTCATTAATATAGTATATATATAAATTATATTATAATAGTTTATAAATAATATTATAATAGTTTTTTTATACATAATCAAATATCTTAAAATGATAAAATTTATAACTAAAAATGAACATTATAACAATGTACATTAACAGTTACCTTACCTTCTCTTAATTGTTCTCTTTCTACCAATTTTTCAACTTGTAACAATGCCAATTGTTCTTTCAAGAGAGATTTCTCATTTACTGATTCCTCTGTTAATACTTCAGCGGCATGTTGGTAATGAGATTCTAAATGAATATCATTGATAGCTTCATTTCTGTCTACTTCCAAATGTACTTCAACTTCGTTAAAAAATAATTCTTCTTTAATACCATCAAATCTTTCTCTTAATACATTGTCAGCTTGTTCAACTTGAAGTTTAAATTCATATGCAGATTCAAGTTTATCCGCACATTCATTACAAACACGAGGAGGTAAGCCATCTCCTGGTAACATCTATATAAATGTACAAAAATCATGACATAGCTAGATTAGATATAGCAATAAAATAAAAATAAATTTATTACGATTGTAAAAAAATGAATGTTATTGGATAGCAAAAGGTTTATCATATGTGTCAATCTCAATCAGGAAAGAAAGCGATTCTATAAATGAGACAAAACGAATAGAACATATATAAAAAAAATATATGTATATCATAACACGTATATACATATATACACATATGTATATATATATATATATATATATATATGCACATATATATATATACACGCATATATATGCGCATACCAGACACACATACACACACATACATATAGATACACGTAATCACTATCAATTTATTTTACTGATAAGATCGAAGCTATAATAAAATGTATCAATCACATGTATTTGTTTTTATCTTCTTATGTAGAATTTAACCTCTCAAAACTATTGGTATCTAACCTTAACGTTCGCGAAATTCATCGCTTTAGCCGATAAAGAGGCGACCTCATTTCCTAGAAAGAGATCTCGCATCACCAGGTTACCAAGGAGGCATATACGACATATCTCCACAGTAGACACAATTTCTTGTTCACTTTGCGGCGGATCCGACGTACTTATTTCTACGGCGTCCATGTTTTGTTTAATGGACCAGGCTTATGCCCACTAACACTCCTGGCTCCACTCCACTAAACTCTCAATTCAACCAAACTTAATTCAACTTATTTTCGACTTGCCTTTCTCTTTCTCAGTCTTTATCCTATTATTTCATACACCTCTTCAAGGTGGAGCAAGTGAACGCAAGGTAGTACACGATGATACATGATAATAGTGCTTCTTCGAAACCTTCGCGCTGTCTTCTCTTTATTTGCGCCGTTCTTTTAACATTACTGATACTGCCATCTGGAGAAAAATTATAGAACGACTTTATTAAAAACTACATTGATTTCAAACCATTTCAAACTAAGATTTCGGAATAACCACGTGCGCATAAACGACGATAAACCTATTCATATTTTTTTGTTAACATTACTTTTTTCGAATATGACTCGTATTAATTTCATTGTTCTTAGAATTTAAAAAACCAAAGCTCCTTTCGAAAGATGTTTTATTGATGAAGGAAATAAAAAATATTATTTGTATATCTATTCGTTGCTATAATACAAATGTATTATCTCTATTCAGAGGCGATACAGTTATTCATAAAGCTTTATTCTTTGATAATCGATATTTAGATATAATATTTTTTTTATCGTCTTTAGATAATGTTTATTCTAAATGAACGACGAGAAGACTATGTATGCTGGTGTATGCGCTGCTGCACCGGATCGATTTAGAATGCGCAAATCGTAGAGAACCTAATTTTCAAATAATCGGAAGTATGTGAATGATGTTTGTAGAAAAAATTTGAAATGATAAAAGTGTACAGTTTGCGAATTTTTTTAAGCTTCCAATATTAATAATAAAACTCGATTAAATAAATGTATTATTAGAAGAAAGAATGCACGCTTCGTTTTGGTTTAATGAGCGTGCCATTAGGCAGATATTAGGGTTTCTCTGACAGGTGGGTTATATACCATGATCTTTTTAATCTGAAATTCTTTAATATTTTAAATAATGTATATTTCAATATTGTAAATATAACTTGCTAAATAGAAACAAAAAATATTGTAATACAATGTTCAACTTGTACTTTACATTTTACAAACTCTGTCTTGATACAAATCTTAAAAGTTACATGTACTTTGTCGTTTTTCAGAGCTTTAGTACGATTGAAACTATGACAGAGTTTAATAATATCAATGCCTGGGCAATATTTCGACTAATACAAAGAATTAGGAGCAATGAATCGTAAAATTTATTATCAATCAATTCTGTACAACACTTCTACTTAAAGAATCAATAATCAAAGGAGGTTCATTAGGAAGATCCTGAGGAACATGTTCTTCTTATATACAGGGTGACTCACTTATACATGCCTATCGACAGAAAGTACTTATAAACGATTTAACCATTATAGAGCTTATGTTAAAATAATTTATTTGTTAGATATTTAAAAAATCTTATGTGAATACTGTAATTATATAATTTTTTATAATTACAGTAATGTAACCAATGCTGGGAACAACCAATTAATATTGTCTAATACAGTTGCAAGTGGTACAAACAGAAGTATTTTAGATTTATCCGAATTCAGTGATGCTGAACTGGCAGGTTATAGATTACGTTGTGGAGTTTGGATTACATTTGTATTGGCAACAGGATTTGTTGTAGCAGCAAAATTTTCTTTTGGCCATGAGGTAAACGATTCATTAAATATGTTCTATGCAATTTTACAGGATATCCCAAAATAAGTAGGAAATGTTTTAGGGGCGACTTCAGCACATCTAAACAATAAAAAAAAATTCATATAAACATATGTCCTATTTGATTTGGTTTTCAAGTTATAGCAGATTTAATTTTCAACAAACTCTATCTGCTTACTTTCATAAGAGATGTTCGTATATATATTTGAATTTTTTCAATTGCTTTCTTTTAAACAGGGCCCAGGTTTGGAAATATTTATATTTTGTGGTCTATTGACGCTTCTGCTACTTGCATGTCTGTATTCCATTCTTTGTCGTCGTACTCACGAGAATAGTCATCAAGAAAATCATATTCAAGAGAATCAGATTGCATCGTTAAATAATGCGAGTTTATCCACTACTGAAAATTTAAGACCTATACCAGTTATCAGACAACATCCACCACCGCCGTACCATATAGCTATTTTAATTCCACCACCTGATTCTTCAGACGAAGCTGCTCCACCTTCATACGACAAAGTTATCCGGTGAAAATGCTAATATTGAATCAATAAGGATATATATTATAAATCTTACTTAATTTTTAATACCTTTGCGATAGTTTCATGTCATAAAAAAAACAAAGTATGATAATATAGAGTTTGAATCCAAATATATTCTTAATCTGCTATAAAATGCATTCATTTGAAGTTCTTGTAAGTAATGAACTATCTTATCTCTCTCCACATTAATAAAGAATAAATAATATTGATAATTGGACAAATTTCACAACTGTGATACAAATATAGTGATGCAATGAAAATACCAAACTTGATAATATCTGATGACTCAAAAAAAAATACAATAAGATTTTAGTGGAGATATTTCAGTAAAAAATTAGATAAGATATATATATATATATATATATATATATATATATATATATATACGTTTGCGATAATTTGCATTTAATGTGAAAAAAAAATATGTATTCTAATTTTTTATATTTCAATATACAATGATGTAATATATATATATATATATGATGTAATATATATATATATATACAATTTACATCTAGTCTCTAAAAACAACGTAAAATAATAATTTATAATTATAGAAATGGTCTCTCATTTGAATGATTGCACAAATTGCTCAACTTTGAAATATAATGCATAAAACTAAGGTAAAATTCTGGAATATTAGATTTAATTATTCCAGAAAAAACGATTATTATAAGATATTTGACAAATAGTATAAAAGTTTGATTTATGCACAAATATTAAATGTAAGACCAAATAAAATCTATTCATTGTATATCCTTTCAATAAATTTACAATGTAAAAAAGAAAAAATATAACTAATTTTACATAAGAATTATTTTCAGTTGATGCCAGAGTAAAATTTATTTAAATACTATATAAAATGTAATGATTGCACGTACGATCTACATGTAATCAAATCATGAAAAAATTACATAGTATATATGATTTTATATAAATTTTTTTTATAACTATAAACGAGAGTATGTTTGTAGGTGTGCGTATGTATTAGAAAAAACGTAATATTATTGCGAACATATGAAAACGTGAAAAATATTTCTACTTGTTGATTCATCGACGAAGGTGTGTTCTCGATGATGACGACACAAACAAGGTCGGGTCTTTATTTTATGGAAATATCAATCGACTATCACATATACCAGATTCTAGAAAAACCTGCTTTAGTATGCCATCAACATCAATATCAATGATAGATTAACAACAAATTTAAATATTGGCGTCAATAAGCCTCTTTATTTCGACCAATCGCATGCGAGTATTGAAACTGCAGAACGAACGCATTCATATTTAAGCGGATAACTTTGCGAAATTCAGACAATTTCTTTAAAAGTATAGTGAAGAATTGGAATAAGTTACTTAGTTTAAACAACGCGTTACAAGTTACAAATATTGTAATTTTAAAATGGTAAAGAAATGTAAAATACGATAATGAATTTTTTTATATTATAATATATAAAATATTTATATATAATATAATATTAATTTTATTATATATATATATATATATGTATGTATGAATAATTTTCTTTTATATTAAAATTTATCATTTATCAATTTTTATTATTTTTTTTTCTATATATATATGTAGACTACTTATACGGACAAAGGTAAAAAGGTATGTAATATAATTTTTTCTAATTATACAAAGAATGACTAATTTATTTTTTTTTTATAGCCTGTTGGTGGAAAATTTCTAAGTTTCGATCATGTAAAATTCTGGGTTGGAAATGCAAAACAGGTACTTTAAAAAAAAAGAATCTTGTATCGTATCGCATATGGATATATTAATATCTTTTTATATAGTTCTTTTCTCTTAAGTCTATAAGAGAATATTGATTATTACAAAACAATTACATACACTTTTTTTTACAGGCGGCTAGCTTTTATTGCGCAAGGATGGGATTTGAACCACTCGGTTATCGTGGTTTAGAAACTGGCTCAAGACATATAGCAGCACATGCTGTTAAACAAGATCAGGTCATTATATATATGTATAATTTACAAAATTTTTTAACATTCTTTTTACGAATTTTTCAATATTTCGAATGAAAATAAAAAATAATTAAAAAAGATTTTTTAATAAAAATGTTCTTTTTAAAATTATAATTATAATACTTTTATTAATATGTTATAAATAGTAATATATTAATAGAAATTATTTTTCCTAGATAATATTTGTTTTCGAATCAGCCTACGAGCCTGGAAATGAAGAAATGGGGAACCATCTTTCTCAACACGGTGATGGTGTTCGTGACATTGCTTTCAAGGTCGAAGATATCGATACTATCGTTAGGGTACATATAAATGATAAGATTGAATACAAAATTATTTAATTAAAGAAGAAAAAAATTAATTGAAGATATTATTAAATTGTAACTTATAATTAAAAAAAAAAAAAGATAAAAGAATAATGTTTTTTATTCACTTAGGTGGCAAAACAAAAGGGTGCAAAAATTATAAGAGACATATGGGAAGAAAAAGATGAATTTGGTATTATTAGATTTGTCACGTTGCAAACGGTAAGATGTTTGAAAAAAAAAAAAAAATAAATAAATAATTGAATACAATTATTACAATTATATATCTAGTATGTATGTGCGCGCGCGCATGTGTGTATGTATGTACGTATAGGTACAAATTTTTTAATTTAGTATAGTCTCCAAATTTTTTTTAATTAGTATGGAGATACCCATCATACTTTGATTGACAGAAGTAAATACAAAGGATTTTTTCTACCTGGATTTGTAAAAGCCTCAGAAGATGTACTTATTAAACATTTGTAAGTATCATTACATCATACTTAAAGAATACATATTTCTTATTAATATTTTTTTCTTAATGAATTTATAGGCCAGCAACTCATTTAAAATTTATAGATCATATCGTAGGAAATCAAGCTGATAAACAAATGGAACCTGTTGCTAAATGGTAAATATGTAAATTATATATTTCTAAGCAAAAAATATATATACTTTTATATAATTTTTATTAAATTTTTGTATATTTTATTTTAGGTATGAAGAATGTTTACAGTTTCATAGATTTTGGTCAGTAGATGATACTCAATTACATACCCAATATTCTGCATTACGTTCTATCGTTATGACTAATTGGGAAGAAACTGTTAAAATGCCAATTAACGAACCAGCACCTGGTAAGAAACGTTCTCAAATTCAAGAATATGTTGAATATTACGGTGATGCTGGTGTACAGCATATAGCTTTGAATACTAATAACATAATAACAGCTGTAAGTAATATTTTATTGCAGATTTGTTATTCTTTTACTTTTGATTATAATAACATTAATTTCTTGTTTTTATTATTGTAGATACAAAATTTACGAGCAAGAGGTATGGAATTTCTTAATGTTCCTGATAGTTATTATGATATGCTGAAAGACCGTTTGAACAATAGCAAAGTCAAAATTGCAGAAGATATGAAAATATTACAGGTATTGTATATAATATTTAAAGAAAATAATAATCTTTTAATTGTTAACTGTTTCTCATAACAACTTTTCAGGAACTAAAAATTTTAATTGACTATGATGAAAATGGTTATCTACTACAAATCTTTACTAAGAATATGCAAGATCGACCGACTCTCTTCATAGAAGTTATTCAAAGGCATAATCATAATGTAAGTCTAAGAGTAATATTTTTAATAAGATTAATTTTGAATTTTTAAATGTATATAACACGTTATACAAGTAGCAGAGATGATATTTGTTATGTCACAGGGGTTTGGTGCTGGAAATTTCCAAGCTTTGTTTGAAGCAATCGAACTTGAACAAGCTAAGCGTGGCAATCTGTAATATATATTGTGGATAATGTTATTGCATCGATAAATAACAATAAGATTATTATAATATAACATTTTAAGTGTTATTACATAATATAATTTACAATAGAAGATCATTTATATTATTTTGTACAAGTGCAAGCATGTATGCATGTATTGTACATCTTATATTTCATATATTACATATTCATGAATTCCTGTTAACCAATTACTATGTTGTCAATTATAATATGCAATTATAAATAAAATTGAAATGAAAAACGATAATATATAATCAGGCAATCAGTCCTATATATTAATCTATTAATTTCATTAATATATGCGTATGTAATTTATAAAAGTAGAAAGCATTAGAAAAAGAAATATATTTTGTATAATTTCATTGACATGTACAATGTATTATATCACTATTGCATTAAGTGTTCTATTAAAAACAATTTTTTTGTTAATAATAGCATAATATTATCAGTAATATTAGACAACGAAAATAAAAGGAAATTGAAGAAAACAACAATTATTAAACTGTATTTATTCTTAAACGTTGTTTCTTTTTTCTTATGGCCAAGATGTAAGCAGATAATTTTCATATAAAAACTGGGATATTTAGATAAAGTGGGATAATATGCAATGACAAAAAAGATTAATATGAAAAAAACCTAGCTCACTTATTTCAACATGTGAATAGTCCATGGTTCAATGAATTGTCTGTAGATAGTTCTAGAGTGCCAACAGACATTTTCTTCATGGACTATCGTGAATGCCAAGGCGGAAAATATCGTGTTGACAAAAGAAGGAATTTCCCAGTGGTTTCAGCACAAAAATTTGTGAGAAGGGATGTGGTGGATCTTCATCGGCCTAAAAAAATATTAATATGCGTATCGTCAATAAGTGTTGACAATCCTGACGAATTCCTGACGAATTATCGAATTATTCATTTTTATCGGCACTTTTGACATATAACTTGATATCATCTCTATACAAAGTAAACGAGATAGCAAAAATAAAATTTGAAATTTTTCTTGTTTTTTCTTTTTTACAAAATGTATTACGAAGTAAAGAATTATATTTTAATAAAATTATAATTAAAAAATATATGTATATTTTTTAAAATCGCCAATTATATATAATATATTAAATTCTTCTTATAAAACAAAATACAAAATATAAAATGGTAATTTACTGTATACATAATACAAATAATAAACGCAACATATATCAACAAAACTTTTTGATAAAAGGACAAAAAATTGTAAGTTGCATTATAAAATTATATTTCATCTTTATATTGTGTAATTCAAATTAGTTCAGTAATTTAATTCATATATTACATACAAAATATATATTAGTATCTTACTTGTTAATGAATACAGTGGTATTATTTTCTCTCTTTCAGTTGCTTTCTTATTTGGATATAACATATAATACATCATAATAGATGATAATTTTACATCTATTAAGCGATGTTTACACACATACATATATACATACACATATAGATACATATTATATATGTATATATATATATACACATACGTTAACTTATAAGACTGTTATTTATAGATTGCAAAAATATATTACAATGAAACGCTATATCAGAACATAAAATTTATTGGTCAGTACTAATTAAAAATGGCACTGTTACCAAGTAACCAACAATTTCTCTATCTATATTATATTTAAATATTTTATCGGAACATAGTCAGTTATTATTTAATAAATATAAATAATGTGGGAAATATTATGTATATAAGGTGGTGTAGCCATGCACTCCTTCTAGCATTGAAATAAGCAGATGTATTCGTATAAAGCAATGAATAGGTAACATCAGATAGGCTTGCCTTTACTAAAGTATGGAGAGATCAGTGGATGATTGGTACCTGTTGCCTAAACCGTGTCATGCAACGCAAGTCTGAAGATGTCGTGCTGCACGTAAAAGCTGGTGCCAATTGGCTTCAGGACAAACGTCTGGATGTAGGCGTGGGGCTGATCCTCATCAGTCTACCCAATCATCAACAATCACTCACTGAGTTTCTTATATCATCTTCTTTGCAGATGTAGGTATATAGAGAGATAGTTGCTGGATACTAGTCATAGCTCAATGTCTACCTTCACATGGCAGCACAAAAAATGTCAAACGATACAGTATATACATATGTTTCCAGTCCGTAATAAACAATCGCTTAGACAGAGAATTCCAAATGCTAATGGAATTTTCAAATTATAATAACATTAATTAAGAATTACTTTTCTAAAAAATTTCCTTTCAAGTTTTTCATCGCTTTCATAGAATAGAATATATATTGCAACTATATTTTGTTAATTTGTGATAGATGTCGTATAATATTAAATTACTGAACCAATTACAATAAAAAAGATGAGAAAAAACATTATTTTAAATATATCTTGCTTTTTCAATGCTCCTATTATAAGACGTTAAAAGTATAGTTTGTAACAAATATACCTAAACCACATGCATATTCAATTAGATATGGGCATGGATGAAACAGCTATTGTAGCTATCTCACATATCACAAATAAATAAAAAAATAAAATTGGAAAGTGTATAATATAACCCATGCCCAAATCTTTGGTAGATAATTATCTATATAAACATTTATTACAGAAATAGAATAATATTAATATGTATAATTTTATTACTATAATATGATAAATCATTATTAAAATAAAATAGAATCACTTTCTATAAACAAAAACACTTTAATAACTATAATAAAATTACAATAGAGAAAAAGAAAATCTTATTGCAAATGGCTTACCTGCAGCCTCCCCAAAACATTTATGAGTACACCACCGTCAAACATAGGCTGCGAATCAATCGCTGTTATTATTCGATTGATTTTTTGAAATGTCAGACTCTAGGAAAATGAAAAACGAAATTTATAAAAATTAGAAATTAATAGTTTGATACGACTTTGATGTTAACGTTATTGAAAGTTCAATTCTTCAAAATTTATCTTTACTTACATATTACGGAATTTTCTTATCATACATATATGTATATATACATACATACATATACGTATACACACACAAATAAATAACACAATTTTAAGTAATTTTGTAGTATTGCATATTATTGTAAAAATATAATACTCACAGTCAATTTCTCCATAATTTTAATGGCACCTTGGATTTGGAAACCTTCAAATGTCATAAACGACGTCTCGGTCTAAAAGTATTCAAATTCAGTCTTACATTACCATCACATTTTAAACAATAAATATCAAAAGAGAAAATAGAAAAATAATTTAACTTACATTATACATGTTTATTAAGTTTGGTCTTTGAGCTGGATCATCGAACAGCGCATAGTACTGCTGTACAAATCCTTTTCCGATTGCTTCGTAAGATGGATTCAACTCCATTACGATAAATCAATCGTCTTTGTGAGACCGCTAAAAAATATTAGCAAGGTAGACCGTTTGTCGGTTCAATCGCACAGTGTGTATAGTATCTTTTAAAAATGTTATACTAATGATAACGTTAAGCTTTCGGACATCCCTCATGCCAGTTATAAGCGAGCAGGAAGCGAGGAAGATGGAATTCGAGTGTTAAAAGATCGAACTAAAAGAAAATTGGATAAACCGGAAGGAACGTACGTAGCTCTTTCGCGCGTCTGCCCTCTTGCGGGATTAACTAAGAATTGAAACTATTCCGAGTACACATCTATTCTTTCTTTTACATTTTCTAATAGAGTATAGTCTCATTATAAATTTTTATATTAAGGAAATAAATAAATAATTTATATATATATATACATGTATATAATTCCATGTATAATTAATTCGATAAATAAATTACAACGAGGTTAGTTTTGTTATGGACTCTGACATGAGCCACTTTTAGCTCACTTTATTATAAACATAAAATCTATTGATGAGCATATTTAAAAGCTAATCATGTCTGATGTATACACATGTACGTATATACGTACTAAAAGTATAAACGTTAAATAGCTTATCGCTATTGTTTATCAAGACAAGATATTTTGATTATTGTAAATAGTACTTATCGTCTTGTAAACAAGTGACTTTGTTTTTGCTTTGTTATTTATCAAAAACATACGAAAATTGAAGAATTTTAAAGAATCATATCGAACTTATATCATTGTATATACATAATCCATAAATAGATTAATGAACTTTAAGAACCTTTAGTAAAATGAATTTATATACAGTATATATATATACACACACGGACACAAATAATACAGTAAGTATGAAAACGTCATAAGTTAGATCGCTCGTCAATAGCGCCTCATTGAGCGTACCGATCCTAATCCTTTATTCGTTCTTCAGTCGACGACACACCGTCTCGAGATGTGCACGTGTTTTAATCATTGTTCTTTTTCTTTTTCTTTATTCAAAAGTTTATTTCTCTTCGGAGTGTTTGAATAACGTTGAATATTTATTTTTATTATACAAATATACACGATGATAACTTTACATACGATTATAGTTGTCGTCATCGTCGTTGTTGTTGTCTAATTGAAAAAAAGAAAAACAAAAAAAAAATAAAACAATATTTTATATTTTTGTCGAGCAAATTAAACGATAAAAGAGGAGAGGTACGTCGTCGTTGTTTTACGCCGCCTTTCTATTGTTATCACTATCATTCTACGTTGTCGTCATCGATCATTGTTCATCATCAGCATCATCATCATCATCACCATTGTCTTTTAACGTATTATTCGATATTCTTTGAAATTATATGTCAAATTTTTTGTGCGTTATTATATTGAAAGTACACACAACGCGCGTTGGTATTGGATTAAGAAAGAACGAACATGAAATTGGCGCCATATCATATTTGTAATGTGTAACCTGTAAACTATATTGTTTTACATGAAGTAATTATTATATCTTATTACACGATTTCATTTCTTTTTTTTTTTGTTATTTTTTTTACATTTCGATAACGATTTTCATTTTTCATAGTTATTCCTTCATTCATTATCTTTTGCACATAATGTAATCTTAGTAATCTTATTAAACTCTAATATATATATATATATATATATATATATATATATATATCGTTGATATTATCAGTTATATATTATCAAGAGATTTTATCAGATTATGTGAAAATTTCTTTGATAACCGAATAGAGATAGATAAATCGTTGAAAAGTTTAATGCGATATGTCGAATACATTTCGAAGTCCTTTTACGATGTGCATATAAAATAACGTAGAATCCTATTATAAATCTTTTTGGGAGAAAGTTATTCAATGATTAAAACAACTTTATTTATTTAATCTTTTTTAATCGGTAATGGGTATATAATAAATAATTTTGTCACGTAGATAGCGTCGTATTGTTTACAAAGAAATATATTCGAAACTTCAGAGATGATTAAAAGATAAATGAATTCCAAAAAATTAAAGAAAAAAACAATAATTTGTTATAAGAAGTATCAAACTGAAAAGACGAGAAAAAACAATTGTCAGGATTTCTGGCAAACTTTCTCCTTCTCTCCAAGTTTATCGATTACGTATTTATTTAAAATTTGTTAAAAATATAATTTATTAATTTTCATTTTTTTTTTCTGTGAAATTGAATCTTATCAAATTTATAATTTTATATTGTACATATGAGAGACGTGTCATCTCTCTTGTAGTTTCGAAATGTAGTAGGAGAGACAGGACGAGAATATGATAACGACCGCACTCTGACCATACCTTATCCTGTCACCGAGAGGATGTGACATCGACGCCAACGTCGATTATATATATATATCGACGTTTGTATATACACACATACTTTCTAAAGTTAATATATAGTGACTGTGAAATTATGTTCGAAGCATTCGGCTCTTATGATTCGAAGTGATATTTTCTTCTCTTCTATCATAACAGAGAATGTTTCTATTATCTTTTTGTATTATACATACACATATATATATTTTTTATAGTACATGTATATGTACACACAAACATACACGCACGCACACACATGCGCGTATATGTATATATGTATATACCATCCCGTATATAGAAATTAAAAAAGATAAAGGCGCGCTCAATTTGAAAATTTTCTCTTAGAGTTTTTTTATCTTATACTCTTAGGTTTTTAACTGTTACGCGGGCGATATAATAGAAATGAAAAGGCTAACAACTTCAATGTTCATTGATATGCGATACGACGAGCAGGAAACAAGCAGTCGGCTTAGTATATAGCCTTGGTACACTCTTTGGTTAGACTCTACCGGATGCGTCTGTTTTCGGCATAAAAGATGGCGGCGATATCCTCTCTTACGCGTAGATTTTTTTTATTTATTAAAAAATTAAATTTTATTATCATTTTAATAATAACAAAACAATTTCGAAGAAAAATGTACAACATTCTTTGTTCTCTCTCTCGTTCACATTTGAAAATCATTCGTATATCAAAAATCATTTGTATATAAAATGTAATTTACTATGTACAGGAATAATATTCTTTTTTTGTGAAAATTTTATCTTTGAATTTATCGTAGAAAAAAAAAACGGAAATATGTCACGTCGGAATAAACCAATAAAAATTACTGCTGTTGGAGATGGAATGGTTGGGAAGACATGTATGCTTATTACATATACAACGAAAAAGTTTCCAACGGAATATGTGCCTACTGTGTAAGTAAACACGCAATAATATATAATTATCATTATTCGATTATTTCAAAATTGGCGCGTAAGAAAAGTGATCGGTATAAGCGTGGTGTTTATGAAACTTTGAAAAGATATGTTTTCAATATGCTTATATTAATATTATAATATCACTTTTTTTTTGTAAATTAGTTTATTATTATATTAATACTATTTTTTGTTTAGCTTCGACAATTATGCAGATATTATTCGTTTAGATAGTCAAGAATTTGATATAACGCTTTGGGATACAGCTGGACAAGAAGATTACGAACGTCTTCGACCATTGTCGTATCCGAATGTAAGTTATTCTTGAATAAATTATATTAATAAATATAATTAATTCTAATAATGATTAATCATAAATTTTTAAAACAGGAAACTTAATGAGAAAATATATTTCATTGCAGACTGATTGTTTTTTACTTTGTTTCTCGATCAGTGCTCGTAGTTCTTATGAAAATGTTGCGAGTAAATGGTATCCAGAGATAAAACATCATTGCCCGCATGTGCCGATAATTCTTGTCGGTAAGTTTAACCACACATTTTTATTTCGTTGACTTTTAAAAAATCGATTTTTATCATATAACCTCGTTTTTTTCGGTATACCGTTAGGTACTAAAAGCGATCTCAGAGATCAAGACAATTTAGATATAATAACTCCACAGGAATGTAAAAAAATGAAAAAGAAAATCAAAGCTTCGAAATACGTTGAATGCTCGGCTGTAAAACAGGAAGGCTTGGAAAACGTTTTTGTAGAGGCTATTAGAGCGGTTTTGAAAAAACCGCCATCTAGGAAACTCTGTTATATTTTTTAAGAAAAGAAAAAAAAATTATATGTATTTATATTTATATTTAGATTTATAATCCGATGATTCACAAGCAAACTAATATACATTCTACCACTACCAATCGCGTACCATGTAGAATACTCGATTACATATTTTTGGAAATTTTGTCAAGAAAAAATTTTTTAATTATTATTATTGAGATTAACTAACCAAAAATAAGAAGGGTCTTTTATTAATCTTAATCATTTTCTTTTCTTGTTGGTCCTTATGTCTTTAGAAATTATATCTCAAGTTACAATAGCCTTTATAATTTGGAATATTCTACTATGATGATCTATTTTTTTTTTTTTTTTTTTTTTTTTTTAATTAAAAAATAGCTCTACTAAACGCTCATTATGTGTAAGCGTTGAGATAGATGCTTTGTATATTGATATGTATATAAGTTAGTTCGACAAAAATTTTGTTTTATTCTCGTATAAATTCTCCTTTAATTTATTTAATAAATTCGTCGTAGTTTACTAAAAATATAAACATTGTTTTTTTTCTTTTTTATTTTTTTTTAATAATATAGGTTTTTGTAAATTTTTTTTTTAATATTCCTACATATCTCTTATATATAACAAAAGAAATATAATAAAAAAAAAAATATATAATAATCTGTGTAATTTTATCAATACACATGAATCATTATTTACTTATACATGAACTGTGACTGCATTTACATTTATTTATAATATACAGTTATAAACGAATAAAAAGATGATACATTTTACTACAAAATTAATGTTTAATATATATTTAAAAAACAAAATCATAAAAAAAATTATGGATGATGTTGACAGTTATTTATAATAATAAGATACATTATTTATCATCATTGTCTCCCCTTTCTTTTTTATAAACTTTATGTTTTCACACATACATAGAAATTGAATATAATATTTTAGTTCATATTATATTATATTGTTGGCTGCAAATATTTCATCAATACTAGCATGTTTGTTTCTCCTTCTTTTACTAAAAGTTATATGTATCTATTGAAATATTATTAAAAAAAAGTAATCAATCAAAAAAAATTGATAAAGCCAATTATAAGGATAAATATTTATAAATACATTAATATGTATTTCGGACTTAATTGTGAACAAAGATAAATACAGCTTAGAATAATGCCGATTATTTTTATTTCACCGTCCAAAATTGCCATCTGAGAGTGGTGTTACTTTTTGTTGAATTATCTTACCATAACCTCCTCTTCCGCTATCAAAATCAGATCTATATTCGTCTCTTACCTACAATACAATTAATCAATATAATAATTCATATTACATTAGATTAAATATAGCAATAAAAAAAATATTACTTGTCCTCCTGTCTTTCCACGTCCATATTGTCTGCCTTCTATAAATCCTGCGTCCCAATCTGTTCGAATAATTCTATCGTCAAGACGTGTACCATTAATATATCGCATACAATTTTCTGCGTCTGGTCTTTGATAATACTCGACGAAACAAAAACCACATGGAGTTTTCTTATATTTATCTAAGCCCATAATGATACGTCTAATATCTCCACATTTGGAAAATAATTCATATATTTGTTCTTCTGTAGTATAAAAAGAGAGGTTACCAACATATAAAGTAGAGGAACTTCTAAGAAGTCTATCTTGCTCTGCTCTAGATCCCTACAATTTAATTAAATTCGCTGTCTAATTCACTGACATAAATAAATATCACAAACATAGAGGTTAACGTTCAAATATGCACCTTAAAATGTTGATCTCTGTACGAACTTAATTCAATCGAAGGTGAAGTAGATGCGTTCAGTTTTACTACGGCCATTATATTTATCATAAACCACTATATTATTGTAGCAAATTTTTAAAACAACACATTTACGAGTTATTCTTCAGAGAAAATTCAAAAATTTCTTCAGACACATTGGGAACGAACACAGAAGCGTCGAAGTAAACAGTGATGCCACATTTCAAAATTACAAAATGAAAATCTACAACAATTGGTACCAATATAAAAACCACTTCATATCAGCTGTCGAATTTGAATACAAGTATTTCACGCCTCTAGAAATTATTTTTTTTCGATCTTTTTAACTAATTAATTTTTAATATTACAAACCTTAATAATATTAAATAAAGGTTACATTGTACGCATGTGTATGCGTGTATGTGTATATTACATTATTGTAAAAAAAATTTTTAAATCTGAAGATTATCTATATATATAAATAAACATTTATTATTGTATTGATATATTTTATTGTATTAATACATTCTCCATATATCCGAATTTTTAAGCAAAATGCATCAATTTATTTAACTTACCTATATTTGAATTATATGTGCACACTATTTGTAATTTTGAGTCTTCTTGTATAATAATGTATTAATTTACAATTCGTTATATACGACTTAATTATCAATTATTTTTTAAGGAACAATTTTTTTATAATATATATATGTATGTATGTATGTATTTTTGAAGCAATATATATGTTCATAATGTACATACATTTGTTCATTTCTATATAAAAATCATTTATTTAGAAAATTTTCATTTTGTTCTATTCAAAATATTACCTCAACATTATGCATGCTATCTACATAAACACATAAAAATTATACAATAAAATATTTACTTAATTATAGAAATAACAGGAAAGATCAAATTGATAGAAATGAAAATTCTTTTACCTGAAGTAAAAATATAAAATAAATTCCAACTATTGTTTCTTTCCATTTTATATTTATCCATCAATAGGCTATTTGTGTTTTCAGATACACACATACCTATTTTATTATTACATATCAAATGTAGATTGACTTTTTATTTTATATAATTAAAAATTTTATTTGTATTCATATGGAAGGTATTAAAAAAAGATCAATGCAATAAAATGTGATTAAATTTGTGAAAGTAAAAATAAAGTAGATAACAGTAATTAATATTTAATTTTGAAATCTGTCCACTTTACATAATAATAAACAAATGTCATAGATCATATTATAGTACACAAATTTTCATTGCAGATAAAAAATCAGACTTTCTATAGGCTTGCGGCCTATAAAATGGAGTTACATTTATGTTGTGTTCATATGTCGGACTTGAATCTAATCACAGTTTATTTTGATATACAAGATAACAAAAAATTATTAGTTACAATACTGTAACAGGGTCATTTAAAGAGAGAACAAAGTTATAATATGTCTTACACATATAATTTGATCTCACAACTGTTTACCAAAAAATTTTTTTTTCTGAAGTACCACGCGATTAATATAGCACTTTCTATGAAATAGAATTCTTATAAGATTTTATTATACCGTTGACTGTATATAAATCCCAACCTTTGTTCCATTCTATTTTATATGGAATAATTAGTTTCTCACAGACATAATTTTGTTACATCATAAACAGATATTCCTCCTTTAAGGAACAATCATAATTCAATTAGATCCAAAGTATCATTATGCCACTGATATATCCCACTTTTAGTTTTATATGCTTATACAATATATCAACAGAGGAGAGCAACTGATATTATTTCCATGCACTCTTTACGAATATATTCGATAAACATCTCGCCAAATATTCACATGTCATGTTTTACAGGCATTTAAACAGATTCAATGCATACATATAATTCACCATATACATTGTTTTTAGAATAATACATAAAGTAAAAGATAAGGTACCTCCACGTTATTCAAATTTTCTAAAATTTCAGAAATATTAAGAAATGCGATTAATGCTCATCAAATATTTTTTTTCTTTATATTTTCCATATATATATTAGTAAACCTTGTGATTGATAAATTTATGAAAGCTTACCCCCTTATGATTGTGTGTTGTGTGTGTATATATATATATCGTATTATCGATATATCGATATATATACGTGTGTGTATTGTATATCTATCTATCTATCTATCTATCTATATATATATATATATATATCGAAAAAGCCATTTCTAAGCTGTTTATAAAAAAAAATGACTTCTTTTCACTTGTATATTTAATTCCATGAAAATAAACTTGTATCTCATTTTTGCACTTTGCTTATCAACTATATGTGTAATACTACATAGATATAATGAAACAGCCGCAAAGTTTTTTTTAAAGTAAAAGTAACAATTTATTTTTTTTCTCTGTAGATAATACGAAATAATTCATCATATTTTTATGTTTATATTTTGCCTTATTAAATATTACAGATAATATTCCAAACATTTATTTAACATACTTTATCGAAGTAGATGCTTTTTTAACTGAATAGTGCAGTTCACAAATTATACATCAATTAATCTCAAGAGAGAGATAGAGAGAGAAAGAGAAAGAGAGAGAGAGAAAGAGAGAGAGAGAGAGAGAGAGAGAAATAGAGAGAGAGAGAGAGAGAGAGAGAGAGAGAGAGAGAGAGAGAAATCACGGTCGAAGTACTCTCTTTCAACTTATCGCAGTTTTTAGTAATAATAAGCGTTTATGGATTCATCAATGACAAGGTTTATATAATACCTATACGCGTACACCACCAATATTTATTGCAATTGTTGTTGTTTTAGAACCCGAATGACTATAGAGCTACTTACAAATGTGTTTCATTTGAATACAATTGTTGTTAAGTTATGGAGCTCTCTGTCTAAAGCAAAAATTTTTTAAAGCACCAACATACAAACTCAGATATAATTCTTATATTAATTTACTTTATAGCGCAGGCAATTAATGTTTTTTGTTTTTGTATATTAAATATTGTACCTAATCATTTAAAATATAAAAAAAAGGCAGCATTGTAAACTTAAGATATAGTTTCATTCTCATTGATAATTCTTCATTATTTAGGAGATTGGTTTTTTGTTTCAGCATCCGTTACTTCAATTTCTGTACGCATATCAGTAACAAATATATCATATGCGCTCTTTACTATATAATGTATAGGTACATATAATCATATAACATCTAAAGCCAAGCTCCTGTAATATACACAACACTTGAGGCACTTAAATGTGTGCTCAAAGACCATATTTTTCTGACATTTCTTATATTACTTGCTTATAAGCATAATTCTAAATGGTATGTTATCTCTTGTAACAGTGTCATCAAAAAGGAAAGTCAGTGCCGTAATCAGGTATTCCAATATTTTATAACAGTTGTTTCTTTTGATCAATAGAAACAGAATAATATATTCCAGAATATTGATAACGATTAACTTCAGATTAATCTGTGTCTGATTATAATTGGAATAAATCACTTAAAGCTTCTCTAGTAAAGACTAGAAAGTATTTGGAACACCATGGAATGTTATATTTTCAAAATTTGTTTTATAATTTATATTTTAACGTAAATATATATTGTGTCAAATACATGTCTCAGCAGAGAAAAACTTTTGATTTTATCTTATAAATTTCTACTCCCTTAATGTTTTAGAGATTTTTTTATTTAATAATTTTGTACCATTACATATAAATATTCACAGAAAGTGTGAAAACATTACTCTCTCGCTAATCTTGAAATGAAAACGAACTTCTGAAATGGAAAATATAACACACCAACGTATACAATCTTCATTCTAATGTGGATGGTTCTCTCAAACAATGTTATCTAAATAGCTTATATTATAATCTAACTCAAAATACTGCAAGTATTAACGACTGCAAGTTTAATTTTATTTACATCTAGCAATATCAAAACAAGTGCTCCCACACATACACATTATATATATTTGCCCATGTTATGAATTTGATTTATTATTAAACAAAATTATTAATTTTAGCTAAACTTCCAAAAGCACTCCAGAGTTTTTCTATGCAAGATGCTACGTAATACAATTAAATTTTTTATTATTTTATTTTTTTTTACTTTATATATACCTTGTTTAATAATTTATTTAATCGATAATTCTTTCTGAAATTCTAGAGTACTTATTCTTTGATAATGTTTTTATTTTTATTTTTATTTTTTTTTCTTGTTCTTCATATATTAAATATTTACATGTTTAATCGTAGCTGCAGATAAATAAGCAAATATTAGCTAAAAGCAGAGTAACTATACAAACAGATGAATGAAGTAGATTTCAGTAAAAAGAATGCGAACTGAAAAGTTGTCTATTATTGTGTGTGGCTGTTTATCTCTTTATATACATAATCAATATTCTGGAAAATATATTTCGCTCAATTATGTACACATACAATTAACTAAGATTAAGAAACCTATATCAAAGGTTCAGTCTGTTGCTTGCGTTATATGAAAAACATTATATTTTTGCCAAGATGATATGGTTGCTAATTGAGAGAAAGAGAGAGAGAGAGAGAGAGAAATAGAATGAGAGAGAGAGAGAGAGAGAGAGAGAGAGAGAGAGAAGAAAAAAAAAGAAAAAGGTCAGTATCTATTAAAAAATATGCATAGCAAGTTTTTTGGCACTAAGACAATATTTCCCAGTTACGGCCCTGTATTGTGAAGTGTGTAGGCAATTCGGGGAAGGGGAGGGGGCAAAAGTTAGGAGAGAAAGGAATTAAAAGATTAATACATTAGCTTAATATTTTTACAAGCTAACAAATATGTACCTCCAAAATTACAGAACCAAAACAATAACAATATTCTTCTATGCAACATGTTGTTCTGCCAGTAAACGTAACTCTTAAATGTAGGGCAATCGCTGTCTCTCGAAATAATTTGTTTATGATCCATAGTTAATCAATACACATTCATTGTAGGCAAAGTCACTGTACAATGTAAAAAGTTTTCTTCGTTTCCACCACATCCACTTTAGGATGAAAGCAGTAGCGCATTCAATCCATTCAACCCAAATTAATGGTAATATAGCTAAATATTGAAATTCATTGTAGCAGTATCTGTAAATATACTAATGTTATGTTGTTTTTAACTTTTTCATGCACTATATACATATTGTGTTAAATCTAAAATAAAAAAATATCTACAAAGTAAAAAAATAATAACAAAAATATAGAAAAATATTACTCACTTAATAGTTTAGATGTTTCCATCTTTTTCATCTGTTTTATGTTTTGTACAAGGTAAGTCACGACAATGTTGTGCTACTTGAGCATAGCTTGGCTTTGTAACATCCTAAGATAAAAAATGCGATAATGAAATTAAAAATTTATATTTTGCTGTTTATATATATAAAATTTTTTTTATAAAAACCAGATATTTTAAATTATTACCATTTATATAGAGAAATTTTATTTAGATGCATACAAAGAGAGTATGGCTTTTAAAATTGGAAATAATAATGGTAAAAGCAAATTTATGGATAAACTTAACATACAAAAACATACTCACTAAAGGAAAGGCAGATGTAACTCCAGTATGTAACTGGGAATTCTGTGAGGCAGTAGGGATGTTACAAGCGCACCTGGTCACTGGATCAGACTCTTCTGCTGCATTTGTATTTGTAGTTATGGCCTCATCCACACCATTCATCATGTTCAAGTCATCAGTCTTTATAGATCTGTCAGCGGTGCATTTCAGTAAGAAAGAACTATACCTGAGCATGCATAAGTACAATATATATACATAGATATTATTACAATAAATACAAAGGAAGAAAACATTGCACACAAAATAAAAAATCATGCACAAAAGTATTATTAGTATATAGTATTTATAAAAGGGAACAGGTCTGTGCAAAATTTGCAACACATTGTTAGCAAACCAATATACGTACATTTATTTACCTTCACTGACAATGAAATCCTATAGTTATATATTTTTTTCATATTCATGTATGTAAAAAACATATTATTATATTAAAAACTATGATCGCAAATTAAAATGCTTCTAGAATTAACTTGTAGCTGAATAATTAACAACAATATAATGATGCTAATAATATTAATATTAAACATTTGCACTAGGACCAGCACTAGTGTGAATAATTAATAATAATGATAATATTCCTTTCACATTGTCATTATTATTATTATTATTCATATAATTATCAACATCATCATTATCATCATTGTCAAATAATAATAATAAAATTAAAAATAATAATAATAGTAATAATAATATTAATACCGGCCCCAGCGGCAGTGACAGTGACAGTGACAGTGATAATGACAGTGACAGTGGTGATGTTGATAGTAAATTGTGGTGGTAATAGTAAATAAAAGAAAAAAATAGAACAGCTAGGACATAATTGACTTTCTGCTTGTTTGTTAAAGTAAATAAAAGAATTAAAAATATATAGAAATATTTGAAATGTGTGAATTTATAATAAACTAAACTGAGTAAGTTTGAAAGATAAAAAAGAAAAATTAATAATAAAATTGCCTTACTAAATTGTAGTCAATAGTTTTTTCATGCAAATTGTATGCGCCTTTTATTTAATATCTTTTAAGTACTTCACACACTTTTACAAAAAATATATGTTCATTATATAAAAACTTAATAATTTTTACGGACATTTACAAACAATATTAATTTCTGATCATATTTAAAAACAACAATTTTACAACAACACTGTATTTTACTGATCTCCAGAAAAATGTGTTGATTATATGCATTATATGTTTGATTGCCATGCAATTATTTTATTTAAAAAAAAAAGAAAAAAAAAAGAGAGAGAAACCAAACAAAAATAATGCAGCTCCCATGAAACATTAATAAAATTTGTGCAAACTCCTTTAAACAAAGTCACTATAGAAATGTATCTTTTAATAAAAGGAATGGCACAGTGAAACTACTGAATACTGTTATAGAAATTAACCCACCACAATACATTAAAAAGAAATAGAAATTAATTTAAGAATGGTTCACCTGAGTCTTAATATGTTTTGTTTAAGATATTGTAATATATATTTAAATGTATATAATATATAATATATAATGTTGCAATCTTAAAATTTCAGGAACCTTATAGTAAGAAAGTAATTTGTAATGTAAATTCCTACATACAAGCAGTAAGATTATGTGTTATATAATATAACGTTGAAACAATGAAATATGTCTTGATTACCAATGTAATATAAAAAACAAGAATGAGGATAATAACTACATCCATATAACAGAAAACACTAAAGCAACCAACATATAAGCACAGTTTTGCACACTTCAATTTCGTATCGCTTATTCATGCGCGCGCGTTCACGCGCGCCCGCCTGCTTTGTGAGTGTGTATGTGTGTGTCACGTGTGAATGCGCATGCGACGTATATCGTTACTACAGCCACCCACTGATTGCACGTTACGTGCGTGCTAAGATCGCGCCTATACACGCATGAGTGCACACATACGAAATCCATAAGATGACTCGATCAGTGGCAACAATTTATAGTTGCACACAGTGATTGAATGATAATTTTCTTTATTAAGAAAAAAGATCAAATAAAGCGTCCGTGTTAACGCGTAAACACGAATATGACCGCGTGTTATATGCATGTATATATATACATATATTTGTATTTATGTATATATATACGCATATATATGTATGCATATATAGAACATATACGTATAGTGCGTACATATACATATATATAAAAATAAAGCACACTCACTTATCGGGAGACGACGGAGGAGTGAGGGTGATGGTGCTGAGGGCGATGTCTGTGGAGTCAGTGTTGCTAGCAGAAGGATTGGAGATTGAGACTGTGGGTACAGCAGGTGTATTTGCACCTCCAGAACCAGTGGTAGCCTCTAATAAACCAGTATGTCCACCAGCGCTCGATCCAGGACTTGCCGACCTACTGCTATTTGCCAACTGTTGATAATTAGTCGCGGAATCTTTCTCCTTTATATTTTTTAGTTTTGCTGTTCCCTTTACCACATCTGACAGTCTATTTTGTGACTGTGAACTGTCGTTATTAACAGTTTCTATAGATGTATTATGGGTTTTCGTAAGGTCGGCGTCTAGGCCAGGAAGAGGGGGAAAAGCAGAAGCTTCCAAGTCAAATTGTACCCCTCGATTGTATTGTGTGTTGTTATTACTGCTAACAGTGGACTCCCTGATCGATGGTAGAGCATTATTGTTAGCCTTGGAAATAGTATCTTGATCTTTGGTCCGGCGATGTATACGATGACGTGGATATTGTCCTCCAGATTCCAACGTCTGTACATCGTTTTCTTGTGGCCCTTTTGTTGAGTGGTTACTGTTATATTGCATTTCCGCAGTAGACAGACCTGCATGAGAGGAATGGAACTTTGTGCCGCTCTGACAGGAAACAGAAGTAGGTTTTATTGTAGGTAAATTGGATGTAAAAGTAGGAGATGGCGTTGCCAAAGATACTGGTCCCCCACTTATTGGAGGATGTGATGTACGACCTATAGGTACCATCCCACCTCCACTATCCATTGGACAACCTCTTTCAGAACCATTTCTTTGTTTATTTCTATATGTTAAACATATAAATACGTATCTATGAATATCTATTATATATTTATTAGATTGATATACTTATTATAAAATATTTATTTGTAGTTTCTTACCTGTGTCTTGGATTGTATCTTGTATTATGAGGTTTAAATGTACTATGAGGGGTAATTCGATTCATTGTGAAAACACTGGACATATCGAAATAAGCAGGACTTGCTGGCCCCCAAGGCATCATTCCAGCAGGATAAAAAGGTTGATGCTAAATAAAAACAAAAGAAACAAGAAAAGAAAAGAAAAGAAAATATATATACATTTATTAAGGTAGCTTATAAAGTTTGACATATATATAAATATAAATATTGAAATGTGTGTATGTGTGTACACATACGTTTATTTATACTTCTTTATACAATACAAGTTATTTATACTCACATAAACATGAACCTGATTAGCATAAGGTGGCATAGTAGTTTGTGGCATAGTGGTACCGTTTGTATATAGGAAGCGTTGTTGTCCAGCCGTATAATTACTCGGATCATAAACGGGCGGTGGTGGTGGAGTTCTATACCCATTTTTGATGCCACCTACTCCAGCAACAACAGGTATTGGTAACCTATTCATTGGTTTAGCTTTGATTCGAGCCATTATTGGCTTTCCCTGATTAAAAAATGCGTATGATAGTTAAATTTTTACCTACTTTATCATACTACAGAAATAAAATTTCTCTTGTCCAAATATTTAGGGGGAAAAAAGATAAAAGAGAGAGAGAGAGAGGAGAGAGAGAGAGAGAGAGGGAAATAATAAAAATTTACCTGAAATTCTCGAACTTCTTCACGTAAAAACCTATAGGCCTTTTGAGCATCCTCATCAGATTCAAATGTTACATACCAAGAGCTATTATGAGCAAACTCACAAGAAATAAACCTTGGACATCCTTCACCAGAGAATAAATTCTAGAATTGCAGTTCACAGAAAAGCATTAAATCTAATTTTCTAAAGATTTGATATGTTTAATAATTGATAAGAAATGATAGATCAATAGAAAGTTATAGATTAATATCCGAAGTTATTGAGATAATTTAACATGAGATATGACTAACCTTAACTTCTTCCAATGGTGTACTATCAGGTATTTCACGCAGAATGACAATACACCGTTTATGATTAGGTCTTACTTTTTGACCTTCTTCATCCACTTGGACATTTGGAGACTCTCTTAACACTTCTGTTATAAGCTTTATATCTTTTGTTAACTTCTTCACTTGATTGAAATTAGCTACTGTCCATATGGGTACATATTGATCATTATCCATTTGCGATAATAAATATGTATCATTGGCTAAATTCTCTCTATAATTCATTACCACAACATATTACATCATTTAATACGAGTAACAAATAATTCATATTGATACATGATTTATTATTATTATAAATTGAAAATATTAATATTACAAAACAAATGTGATCACAATACCTGGAAAAATAATATTCAAGCTGTGAAGAGAGCATCTGTTTGAGTTGATCCAGAGGTATGCCAGAAGCAGACAGATCTGCCATCGTGGTTGGAGGAGTTGACACATCACCTAATGTAGCAACATCTACACGATTATATCCTACTGCACCTGCAATACCTACGGCATGTTGCGACGAAGACTCCAATAGATTAACACCTGCATCAAGGGTTAATTCATTTCCACTTTGTGCTCCATTCATGATGCTGTATTCTATATTAGATGCATTACTTTCAATCGCAACCGTAACTGGACCCAAAGTTTCAGGGGTGGTCGGATAAACCGCCCCTGGTGGGAGCTTCCCAATGTCCCCATTCATGTACACGTACCCTAAACAGAATAGAATAAAGTTTAGTACTAGAGATAAACTAATAAAATTATATGACATTCTACTGAAATTAATTGTTTAATACTTACATTATATATATACTTTTTTTTTTATCTATTTAATGCGGTCGAATGGTTACTTAATATGTCTGCAGTAAAAATTTTACTCGATAAAGGAAACTGTGACAAAAGATTTCAAATATCTCATAATTTATATGCGAAAAGATAACGAAGTATATACTTTGTTGAAAAAAAATTATATAAAAGAAGAATAAAAAGAAGTAATAATTACATCATCAACAAAGAAAAGATTTCTAATTACAAATTCCAATAGAAATTAAACTTTGGGTGTGTGTGTATTTAAATAACCTTAAAAGTGAACTTACATGTGGAGATATATAAAACTTTTATATAAAACAAGATTATATAAAATATTTTTGCAATATAATTACTTTTTTAAATTAAGGTATTATATTACTTCTTATTATAGCTCTTAAATATTATTGCCACTACCATCATATATTAAAAAAGAATTGAAATATTGCAAAAAGCTAGTACATTGTTAATGTTGAAGAAAAAAAATAACTTATTTAAATATTTAAAAAAATTCTATGATTAATAACACACAATTGTCACTAATATAGAAATGAGTTTAAAACAAATTGCTTAAACATCTGCTGCATCATACATTGTACTTCCACTGACCAGATAGTAGAGAGAAACGAGGAAAAGGGGGAGTGGGGAAGAGAGGAGGGGAAGAGAGAGAGAGAGAGAGAGATAAAGAGAGAGAGAGAGAGAGGGAGAGAGAGAGAGAGAGAGAGTGAAAGAGGGACGGAGACAGAAAGCATAAGAAAATGTCAACTTCGAAAATTTTCCCATTAATAAAATATTTAGTTCCTAAAGTAGATTACTAACTACTAATGAATTTAATGTTACAACAAGGATAGAATAAGAATAAAGCGACATCGAAAAGATTGCAAATTGCAAAGCAAAATGATGTGAGAGAAAGAGAGTGAGAGAGAGAGAGAGAGAATGTAAGGTAGAGGAGAGGTAAGCACATGCTAAAATTTCTGAACTCTTATTGAAAGTTCCTATGCTACTGTCACGCGTATAGATTCGAACGTCACATTGTATCCTTTTGATATAGCTCTTCGGAAAAGGTTGCGGCATAAAAAGTAAAAATTTATAAAAGGCAAGATATGCAATATGTTGGAGACGACTGGCCAAATATAGAGTGAGATGCTGGCCGGGCGAACGAGCACGCAGGCATGTACGAATCGTAAGCATTCGAGTAGTACACTTTCGTATATCATAGATCGATACCGAAATCACTATTCATTGTAAAACAATTCTGAATTCCATGTGTCTTTATCACTTAATGCCTTTAGGAAGCTTCGTTTACTGCTTCGTATACTCGGGTATGTAAGTACCGTGAGCACACACAGAACACTCTGTGTGCTAAAAACGAAATCTTATTCCACGTTTTAACAAATGAAAAAATCGTTATAGCCCGTATATCTACCCTATTATTATCTTCTATATCATTTGGATAAATGTGATTAGCGCCAATTGGCAATTTAACAAAATTCTTACCGAGAGGAAGAATCAACTCAACACACAATTTCTCAAGGAAACTACAAAATGGCTGACACAGAAAGGCACATGCCGTGGCTCAGTGCATTATGGGTCGTTGGTATGTAGTTCGACGAAAGTGATATCTATCGGTTATTTCGATAAAATCCTAAAATTTCCCCGCTAAAGTTAAAGTGATTCGACGTTTTCATTTCGGATGACGATATTTGTGATATTACGTCGTCTATCCACGTCTATCTCATCATAGAGGCGCGACATACGAATTAAATTAAATGTAAAAATAACGTCAAAACAAAGACTTTATTTCGTACTATTTGATACAAAACTTTTTTCAATTACTTTTATTCAGAATTTACTTAATAATTAATTTTTTTTCCTTGTCTAGTTTTATAATTATTCCAAAATTTATTATTTTGCGATATTATATAATTATGTATTCAATATTCGTTTATATATTTCATTTTAACTTTGTATCGTGTTCGTTAATAAATATATGTACCTACAAGATCCTATATAATTCACGTACATATTTTAATGTTTTAACTTTAAAAAATCTTAGATTGTATATTATATAAAATGACGTGCAATTTTACATATGCATGTCATAAATGTAATAGGATTTGATAAGAAAAAAAAAAAAAAAAAAAAAAAGAAAAGACTAAAAGAAAAATATTCCAAGATGTATATGTTCGTACGTACAAATAGCATTTTATCGACTACGAGAATAGTACGTATCTAGCTCACGAGATATCGTGACAAACCATGTTTGCGAATGTTACGCGTGTTTGATTTTTTATTAAATTTTTATTTATTACTTCGATATAATAGTAGAGATTTTATCATGGACCAGTATTAAAATTAATGATTATCGTTCAAAAACTAATACAAATAAATAATGATAGTTTCTTTCTTTTTTTTTTTTTTTTTTTTCGTTACATGAATTTATTTCTTTCTACTTATGATGTAATTAGTCACTGTGTTATATAGCTATTCATGTAACATCAAGTATTGTATTATATATAAAAAACTAAAAAGTATTATTTGTGCTTCTAACGATCTTGTTAGAGAAAAATGGAAAGCTCTGCTTCTAACGATAGTAGAAATGGAACACGAAGAAGTAATCGCTTAAAAATATCATCGATGATCATCAAAAATTCAACTAAATATACATATATCGTATGTACAATTTGGGTTTTTTTCTTTTTCTTTTTTCAGAATTGAAACAACTGAATTTAGATCTATTTCTAAGATTTATAACTTCTATGTTCAATGTTTAATTTTTAATGTTCAGATTATTTAACTAGCTTGATTTTTCCTTTGAAATTTCCTTTTTTTTGATTGAATAGTAGCGTCTAGTTTTGGTTGAGAACTTGGAATGATTTCATCTAAATCTATTAAATTTGGAATAAACTCAGTATTTGATTTTTTGATATTATTGTGTGATACTGTTTCAATTGTTGTAACAATACTTTTGTAATTGTCAGTAGAAACGATATTATTGTTTACGTTATTACTTAGTACTCTTTCAGATTTGTATAGAGCCACTAAACTGAAATTTTTTAATCTTTCTAAAATTGTCATTGGAATAGCACTACAAGCTAAATTATAACTTTCTTTTATTCTATTTCCATATTTAACATTATTAGAAACCTGTAAAAAAGAAGAATACGAAGTTTGTGAATTATAAAAAACAAAATTATATATTTATTTTATACAGTTAATCATATATTAATATACATTAGAATTTTTTATGTAAATACCTTTTCAAGAAATACATTATTCTTATTGATAATAAGGGGTTTAATACTTTTACATTTAACCCATGAATGTATTAATTCTTTTTGATCAAAAAATATCACATGATATTTCACCTATAATTACATATAAATAAATTAATGTAATATATTTAGTTTGCACAAATATAGATATGTATATTTATAAAAAACTTTATTATCATAAAAAAGGAATACTGTATCTAGATATCTATTTATATTTATACTTACAGGAATTATAGAGTTTCTTTTCAATTCATAATATCTAAATTTAATAGGACAATCATCCACCATAGCAGGCCACCATAAGTAAGTATTTCTTTTTGCCCATACTATACTTCCAGCGTTATATTTATTTTCTATTAAATCAGATTCTATTTCTTCTGGCTTAGGTTCTTCTGGAATAATACATGATGCTATTTTCATATCTATAAAATTAAATATTTTAACTATAGAATTATGCCAATAAGTTGTCTAACAAAGTGAAGGATTTTATAATTTTTTATTTAATAATATCATCAATGTATTTATTTTGAGAAATTTGTTTACCAGAATTCATTTCACAATACCATATAAGAGGTACATCTACTGGATCATGATAGTCTATGGTATACCTCCATTTTTTACATTCTTTTCGACAACATTGTATCCACATACCTATATCTCGACGTGGTTGTAACCATTGTAATTTATCCTGCCATGTTCCATTACCATTGTATTGAGACAACATTGGCATATTGTGATCGTTCTCATTTACAATATATCTATCCAAATTATTTATCTTACGTTCTAAAATAATAAAGTTTCTTTTTTAAAATTAACAAATTCAATTATCAACGATCACACTATGCACTAAATAAAATAAGTGAAACATTTAAATTTTCTTTCATTAAATACGATTATATTGTGTAATGGAATACAAATATTTACAATATATTAACTTTTCTATGTGAAGTTAAGACAATAAATAGATAAATATATTTTTTTTAGAAGCATTGATATATCTCATTATATACGTAAATGAGTAAACTCATTTCTATTATTAATACCTTTTCTCTCACAAAAGTTTTGATTCTTTTTACTATAATTAGTTGACTTTTTACTACATATAGCTTTTGTCGTTGTACTATTTTTTGTATTTCTGGGTGTTTCTATTATTTCCTGTATTTCTTGTATATTATTTTCATTATTTTTATACAATTGTAACTTTTTTGTTATCGATCTAGTGATTCTTGGTTCTATTAATATGTCGGAATTTTGTGTTACTCCCTTTGTATTAGGTATTTTTTCTGTTTTTTTATTCTCTTGTTGAAATATATTGTATTTTATAGTATTACATATCTCAGAATATTCAGTATTATTCAGATAATTTTCAGATTCAAGAACAACACCACTATCCCTATCATTGATCTCATAGAATCTTTCATCTTGATACGTTAACTTTTTTGGCTTTAACTCGTTTCTGTTCCATTGTTTAGTTTTCTTTATTGGCGTTGTAGGTATCAATAAAGGTCTTTTTACTATTGGTGTCTGTTTACTAATTTCAATAGTATTGTTTGCTCGAACAATATAATTTTCTTGATTGTGCTGTAAAGCAAAGATAATATCTGTTGTCTCATTCTATGTATTAAGTATTTTTTAATAAATGATTCAATCATTATTAAATATGGTATTTATATAAGAAAAGCTTATTTGTGAAAAAAGAAATTTCCTTCTTATTAGAATAAGAATATTAAAAATAGAAATTACTTACATAATTTAATATTTTATATATAAAGTGTATAATTAAAATATTGTTTATGTAATAACTTACTTTTATATATATTTGATAAAGAGAACGAGAAAGAGAGATACCTTTGATAAATCCATTTCGGTTGAAGAAACATATGATCTTGTACAGACATAGGGACATTGTTCAAAAGGATTTTCATTGTCAAAAGTTTGAGAAGTTGTTACGTCATAATAATGAAAAAGATTTTTTTTACTATTTATATTGAAATTTTTCATACTCTGTTCTATTTCTTCAATAGAATTAAGATTAAATAGAGAATTTTTAGAGAAATTCATCATATATATATTTTAAATATATAAATTGAAAAATATTGAATTAAAGCGATTTTTTTAAATTGACAATTTTTTGTAAATTTTAATAATTTGTGCCTCAGATATTTTAAATATTACAATAATATTTTAAATATTTTAAATATTTTAATTACTACAATAATAGAATATACTAATAATTAAGATATTTTAAATACTATAATAACGTTTTTATGGAAAGTCAATAATTTAATGTCGAGAAACCCGCCACATTTAATACGGGGTTCGCACGAGATTGCACACGGTAACTAACGAGGACGATGTTAGCCAATAGAAATGGACTATTAATGATGAAATTTGATCGAGTTTAATCATAATATTAATACCATAATAAAAGAGGTAAGAGAGAGAGAGAGAGAGAGAGAGAGAGAGAGAGAGAGAGAGAGAGAAACGATAAAAAAAATTTATTGCCTCTTCGATGAGATAATTGAAATCAAAACTCCTGATACACGTATTTTTATATGTATTGGTAAATGTATAAACGATTTAATAAATTAAACCAACACGACGACTCTTTTGATTAACTTGATCAGGTAATTTGTATTATTGATAAATGTTAGCTGATCGCATAATATATAATTTTTTTATTTGTTTTTTTTTGTTTTTTTCTCTTTCTATTTATTTATCATTTACACCGTGTACGAACCTAATTAATTTTCATATGACGTAATTATTTGATTTAAAAAAAAAGAGAGTTTTATACGATTGAAATAAAAATATTTACGTTGAAATAGTCAATATTTTAATTTGAAAGTTTTCATTTTAAATCTGCTTTATAAACTACATATATACATCGTGAACAAGAAATGTTGTATTAACGGTTTTTGATGTTAACTTGTATTTTATAAATATAATTACAAATACAAACGCATATACGTATATATGTGAGTGTTCCTTCTGCATCGATAAAATATATTATATATTTAATAATAATAATCGTTTATAAAATCAAATTGTTTCTACTATCATAGAGTGACTATTTTGTTAGTGACGCGATCGCTCTTTTTTATGATTGAATTCGGCTCGGTTGCCGAAGGTAACCGAAGGTGACTTCGGCTCGCGTCAGCTATCCACATAGAAAATGGAGTTTGAGCGGAGCGAGCGAAGCAGCTATTTTCTACCGTCAATGGGTGCAGAGCAAGAGTTCTGAGTCGAGTGTACTTTCCTGTGTTCCTCTTGTGTATTATCGATTAGTCAACATTTTTATGTTTGATTCTGGGAGACATTGCGTCTGGAATTAACTGATAACGATTAAAAACTATTAAAAGGTAAGTTATTAACGTGATACGGTTATAAAGCGGCGAAATGCCGAACGAAAACTTCGGGTATTAGTGATCATTCCGTTTACAGTGCGCACGAATTCGTTCTGCGCATGCGCGATCGCGGGAATGATAAATTTTACGTAGATACTACGAATATTTCGTTATTACATGTTCAACCTATAAATTATTATATGTTGATTCAAAAATAGTGAAATTTTTTATATTATTACGTTATGTAAAATAATTAATGGGAAAGCTTTACCTATTATTTATTTCACATTTTTTATAGGAAATCTTTATGAATAGTATATAAAATAAATAGTACATATATATTTATTTTTTATATCTCAGAATTAGATGTGTTATGGATATATATAAATAATTTTCATTTTTTTACTTTTTAAAATTATTTTTTTTATTAGAAGTATCAGTGATATGATTCTTTTTTATACTATCTTATGAATAAGACGTTGGAACATAAATCTTAAATTTTTTTAATTTTTTGTAACTTTATTATGTTTTAATTATATTAAGTATATTATTTTTATTGCATTTTTTAATTAATGCCTTGTATAGTTCCAATTGATATTTTAATATTAATTCTTGTTTTTTATTAGAATAATGTCTGCTACTACTCAAGACGATCGATCAACAAAGACCAGTCAGATTAACAAGAAAGATAATGAAAAATCTCGAAAAGTCTTCACTTCTTCACATAAAAAGCACAAGCATGAAGATAGTCGTCATTTTAAATTTGGACGGAAGCGGTTACAAAGTTTTACCAATAATACTAAATTTTTTCCACCGTACAAACGTAGGAAGAAGGAGGGTATTATCATACCACCAACTAAATTTCTTTTGGGTGGTAATATATGTGATCCATTAAATTTAAATAGTATGCAAGATGAAGAAGTAAATAGAGCTATGAATGCAGTTACTCCAAAATCCAGTCCCTTACCAACGCCTAAGCACAAAAAAGAAGCAATTGAAGTTATAATTCCACCAAATATTTGTGATCCTCTTAATTTAAGCAATTGTAACGATAATGAGGAATATGAAAAACAACTTATTTCCCCAACAAAAAAAGGCTCCAAACGACGAAATAAAAAGCGAAAACGCGCTTCTTCGGGCTCTGGGAAAGATGATGCAAAGGAAGTGCAAGAAATAGAGATGAAAGATAACGATATTATAAATTCTGTAGAGTCAAATGGCAGTAGTGCTTCAGAAAGAGTTACGTCTTTGTCAGAAGATATTGCTTCTGATTCTCCACCAGAAAACCAAATTAAAGAATGTAAATTGGAAAGTCCACACAAGGATAAAGTTAAATTACGTCTAAAGGGACTGGAAGATCTTAAAGATAAACGATTAAGAAAGCTGGATGTGAAAGATAAAATAGTGAGTCCAGTTATTCCTCAACCTGGTGCATGGAAGCCTAGACCACAACATCGTCCTAGCCAAGATAAAAAGAAAAAACAGCAACCCTTACCAAATTTTAAAGAAAAGGATGCCCGTTATCAGTATGGAAATTACAACAAATATTATGGATACCGCAATCCACATCATGTTGTGGATACAAGATTGACTGTATTTGCTCAGCGTAAACACTTATTTTTGGGAAAAGACATTCTTGACATAGGCTGCAATATTGGACATATTACTTTATCAGTTGCGAGAGATTTAATGGCACGAAGTGTGACAGGTATCGATATTGATAGAATGCTTATTAAAATTGCACGCAAGAATGTTAAACATTATGTGAACTGCGTTCAGTCACCTGCAAGCAACGAGGACAATGGTGAAGGGCAAAGAGATTCAGATACAAACTTTTTTCCTATGTCTATGCCAATTAATTATGGACCCATTGACATTCCTGGTTTCACTAAAAATAAAAATCATAGAGGTTTTCCTTATAACGTTACTTTTGTACAGGTAATATAAATTTTTAATTCGAGTAGAATAATAAATAGAATATATACTGATAATTGTTACATTTGAACACAGGGAAATTATGTATTAGAAGACGATGCTCTCTTATGCTTGGAACAACCTCAGTTTGATACAATTCTCTGTTTATCCATTACCAAATGGATACATTTAAATTATGGAGATGCTGGATTAAAACGAGCTTTCAAACGTATGTATGCGCAATTATGTCCAGGTGGTGTGTTAGTATTGGAGCCACAAGGATGGGGTAGCTATGGTAGAAAAAAGAATCTCACGGTATGTATCTTTCAGTTTTTTGTTTAAGTTTTTCGGATTTTTCATGTACATATACTTATATTTTTTTTATTAGAGTGCAAATCACTATTTCATTTGTTTCAGGAACGAATATATAAAAATTATCAGAGTATTGAATTCTTTCCTAACAAGTTCACACAGTATTTACTATCTCCTGAAGTAGGCTTTAGTAAATGCGAAGTTGTATCTATTCCTCCACATCCATCGAAAGGATTCCAAAGACCTATTCAATTATTCACCAAAGTTGCCTCTATTACAGAAAACACAGAGAATTTGGAAAATGTAAATACTTCCGTATCGAGCGTGTCTATTGAAAATACTCAAGTACGACACGAAAGGAGAGATCAACAGGATTTAGAACGTAGACAATACGAAAGAGATCTTTTTCCAAAAGATAATAAAGAAGGCAACATGTCAGAGATCAGTCAACAAAGTGGAGAATCAATAAATCAGTATGATCAATTAGAAAATGTTTATGCGCCTAGTGCTACACCATGTTATGATACACCTGGTCATAATAATGACAACAGTCAACCTATGGAAATGTCAAAAATGTGTTATGTCGATGTAAATATTGAACATCATAAAGTTGATGTAGAGACGCAAGATGTTAATAGCAAACAGACAAAAGAATCTACATTGCAAGTATTACATGCTAATAAATCTAACATTGAACATAATGTAAAAGAAATGCAAAAAGTTATAGAATACTCGGATAATAAGGATGATGGGATGATTAATAATAAAATTGGAGTAAAGCGATTGGCCGATGATAAAAAAGTAATCGACGAGGATACTAAGAAAAAGACATCTGGAACATTGAGAACTAATGAGAATAAAAACAAGACACACAAAGAACAGGTTGAACCATTACAGAATAAAAATGTTATTAAAGACAAATGTACTATCCAGAAAATTAATTTTAGGAGCTCAGAGAAAACTAATGAAGCATGCAGACTGTCTGTACAGTCTTCCAAAAAGTCATTCCATAATTTGGATCGTGTTCAAGTTTCGAGCAATACATCGAACAATGAAGGATCTTTAGAAACGCAATTATCGAGTAAATCTGACTTCCATCAAGATAAAAGGAATGTTACAACTAAAGATGTCAATGATAAATCGGCAAACGAAAATCAACAGGTACGGACATGTCCGTAAAATTGATTACAAGATTGAGTAAAAAAATAATTGTATGAATGTTAGTAAAACAAGAAGACATAAATCATTATTAATTTTAGTTGATTACGTTAATGTACAAAGTGAGTGATTTTTCTCCAGGCAAATAGTCCGTAGATTATTCATGTACTTTTTCATGTCAATTTTTCCTAATTTTTTCTTTTTTTTTTCTTTTTTATTTTCTTCCTAGGCTTTTTTGTTTCTTTCTCCTTTTTCGACAAATCAGCGTTACTAAAATATCTTAGCAGTTTTAAGTTTAATCATCATTCATATTCTACAAAGCATTTTGGTTGTTATACATTCGACGACGCATTAATAAATCGTGAAATAAGTTGTCAAATGTTAAACTATTAAATAACAGATTTCTTTACATAAATTAAAACTTTTTTTCTCAAAATAATTTTTACGTATGTAATATTAGATCATAACAAAAAAAAACTATTTTTAGGATGTAAGAGGGAAAAAGTTTTTCTCTCTTAATTTTTAACGTTATCATCGCGAAGTGAAACATGGACAGACATTTCAATTATAAGTAACTCGGGCCATAAACATTTACTTATAGTCGCAATTAATGTTTTTTTTTGTTTTTCTCTTATGTTATAATTTTATAAACAAATGCTTCTCATTCTCTCCTTTTCTCTTTTGTTTGTTTTATATATTTGTGTAAAAAAAAGAAAAAAAAATAAGATGAAAAAATTTAATAGAATTATAAAGAATGATATAAAACAATATATAATTTGTTTATTTTTACAAAATATTTGTTCTAAAATTTCTCTAGACAATATTAAAAGAAATTAATTTTATACAAATTTAAATCCAATAATAAAATCATACACACACAAACACACACACACATTATTCGCGGTGAAGCATATATATATATATATATATTGGCTGTGTCTGTAGAATAATAATAATAATAACAGGCAAAAGAGAATAAAAATAAATTCTAAGTACGTGCCTGAAATATTGAAAATATTTAGTTGCATCATTGTCATCGTTATCATCATCATCATCATCATCATCATCATCATCATTGAGGGCATGATTAGACATTTATATTAAAATTTAGATATTTATATTAAAATTAGGCTTTTTTTTTAGAAAGACTGATTATTAAACTTGGGGTTTACTGTCTTTCAATGTAGGAAAATTAAAAATGTAAATAAGAGAGAATCTCAAGATATAAATTTATTATTGTGCTCACGTGATTCAGCCCTAAATTAAAATTTCATCCTAATTCTGAATCCAGAAAATGATAAAAGATCCGATATAGTAATAAATAATAATAAATACTTATGTATAAAAGAAATTCTACTTTTTCAAAATTTGTGTTAATTATAAATATATTGGAAAGAACACGTGAGACTCATAAATTACTTATCTTTAATATAGTTTTTTGAGATCGATGTTCATTATAAAGCAAAGAAATTGTCTTTTTGTTTTTTTCATGAGTTTATTATAATATTACAATATTATTATATCTCAGCGGACATTACCTGTTGCCTAGTATTACTCGTGTTTGTTTTAGATAATGCCAAAGTAGCAGACACTGTAACTCGGATATACCATCTTGGAGATCAACTTGGAAATAATAATTCAGTGCAAATACAATAACTAAGGACATTCATTGAGATTTGTATTCTTCTACTTTGAGAGAAATAATATGAAGAATTGATTGATTGGAATATAGATCAAGACGAAGAAACGAATTTCACTCCAGAATCCTTGAAATCATGGATCGGATTGGATTCTCGGCTTTAGAAAGATGAAACTTTTAGTGTGATCAAATTTATCGTTCCATAAGTCTTATTTATTTATTATTTGTTGGACTATTGATGAAAAATTTTTTGTGCATTTCTTTAATGAATCGGTTTTACAAAGCTGTCAAAGGGGAAGTAAGCTTGTATAGTAGCATTTCCTCTATCGTTTGTTATATACATAATATATCTCGGTATAAGAATATTAGAAAATTGATAATATAATATTATTCGTTATCGCAAATCAGTTTTAGAATAGAATGAAAAAAAGTATGAATGAATGAGAAAAAAATAAATTAAAAGAAAAGAGAATGAGGCGATAGGTGTATAAGTCATTTGAAATATCTTGTACAGGTAGAGATTTATTTCTGCTTCTCATCTAGTCTATCTAATTAACACAATACTCTGAGACAATGAGTTGTATATGTACTATATACGATGCTAAGATTTTTCTTGCTATACTATATTCATTATATTTCTTCTCTCTCTCTCTCTCTCTCTCTCTCTCTCTCTCTCTCTCTCTCTCTCTCTCTCTCTCTCTCTCTCTCTCTCTCTCTCTCTCTCTCTTTCTCTATCTCTATCTCTATCTCTTGTTGATTATAATATTTTGTGTAGGATACATTTAATGTATTTTATGCGAATGAAAAAAAAAAAAAAAAAAAGAAAAAGAAACCAATATATTTCAAGGGATATTTTCCTTAGTAAATGGTAAAGTTCTCACATTATGAGAGAATAATATAATTCGCGATGGAAATATTTATCATGAAAATTCGAGTCTTTTAATGGTATTTGATATCATTATAGAGAGACAAGTTTACATATAAGCGTGAAGTGTATATATATATATTACATAGATTCGAATGTACACAAATACAAAACATGATGAGTTTAATCATTATGTATGTATAGTGTTATTAAATAGAACGCGATAAAGAAGTAGCACAAATCGACTCCGCGAATGCATATGCACTTTTACATACATACATGTTAATTTTGAGTGCAGTATATACATAGTATGGCGTAATCTCTAATGTTTGTTAAGAAACATGCAAAAGAAAAAAAACGACAAAAGTACTGTATATGAAGAATAAGAAAAACGAAGAATAAAAACATCGCTTTTAATTATTTTTTATTTTCTTTATACGATCACTTTGTACTTTTACATAAAAAAGAAAAAAAAAAAGAAACGAGTAGAAATTTCATACAACGTAATAGACATAATATACATGTAAGATTCTACTTATATATTTCATATATTTCGTGACATCAGGATACATGTTTCTTTACATTTTTCTATGAATCAATTTTGCTCGTTCACGGCTCTTATTTGTTTATTTATTTTTTTAGTTCTTTTTTTATTTTTTTTTTGCACAGGCAGTGCCCAAAAATACGAAGTTGAAAAGTTTCAATTCAATACAATACATACAGATTTAGTGTTTCTTCTGTACATACATGCATATGTACTTACAATGTACATACATAGATGAACTTTGTAATTAGTACCAAATATCATTAGAAATGTTAGAATCTTTGATATATATATAATTTTTTTTCCTTTTAATCCATTTTTAAACCGATTCTATCGACAATATACATCAGACAACTGTTATTCTTAATATAATTACAAAACCACGTGGGATTTTATATGTGAATTTTGTCGATATAATAATAATTATTATTAACAACAAGATGATGATCATCTTGAGAAATTTTTTTAGTCAAGAAATTTGATTAAGTTGATTAAACCTTCCACAAAAATTTTATTATTATTATTATTATTATTATTATTATTATTATTATTATTATTATTATTATTATTATTATTATTATTGTTATTATAATTTTTATTACCATTACATTATTATTTTGCTGAATAAGAAGTTTTCTTATTTCTTATTACACAAATTTTATCATTCTTCTCCTATTTTTTAAATCATTCTTTTTTTTAAATACAAATTTTCTTTTCTCTTTCCATAGTTCATTTCTGAGTTTAAAATATTTTAATCATCATCTATCTCACATCGTGCATGATATTTAACACAGATAGATTTTTTAACAAATTTTGTTTTAATGTACAAATTTTCTCTTCTCTTTTCACGGATCATTTCAGAGAATAGAACTTCTTCATCAATATTTATCTCATATTGTGTATGAATTTGTTTACACAAATACAATTGCTTTTTTATTATATAAATCGTATATATATTTTTCCTTATATTTCTTTCGACTATATATAATATATATATATATATATATATATATATATATATATATATATATATATTATTGTGTGGCTCATAGCACAAGCACTTTCAATATATAAGTAACTTAATAAAATCTCAAATTCGATGCCTTGGCAGTGAGGATTTCGAGCAATGCTTACAAGCGATAATAATACGTACGCGAAAAAATTGACGTGTTTTTTATTTATTCTTTCCTTTTCATTTTTTTTGTTAAATAATTTGTTATATATATATATATGTATTATTTTATTTTTGTGAAAATTTATAAGGGGACTTCAAGGGGTTTGAGGGCGGAGTAAGATAAGAGGAGAACGCATGTTGACCAGCAACAATTTTCTCCTGATATATAATCTTCATAAAATTCCTTCTCTTTTTTTTCTCTCTTTCTTTCTCTCTGTAACGAATAACAGAGAAGTGTTTTAGAAATAATTTCGGAGTACGAAGAGCGCGGCGACACATTATCTTCATGCAATGTACGTACGGGCATGTGCGTGCATATTTATTATTATTATTATTACTTTTATTTCTATTACTATTTTATTATTATTATTATTAATATTAAATATTATATCTAACGTTTTTGTGTTAAATAATTCTAAGAACATTTCTTTTGGAGGGCAAAGGGGTATGGGGGAAGGTCTGGGCGCCAGCACCCTCTGACTCTTCTTCTGTGCGCTAATGCGCTTTTTAACGCGCAGATATTTGGCTAAAATGGTACATTTATATATATGTAGGTATATGTGTATATGTATATATCTATAATATATACATATATAACATAACAAATATATATATATGTATGTATATATATATATATTTGTTACGTTCTTTGTTTTTGTTATTTTTTTTTCTCTAATATTCTTCATGTGGAGAAAGAGAATTCGTCACGACAATACATTAATTCAATAATTCTCGAAGAAAATGTTAATTATTATTATTATTAATATTTATACTGCATTACTGCAAATTCTTGTTTATTCTGTTTCTGTTTGTGTTTAACGATGGGTATAGAAAAAGATTGAACACTGAGTCAAGTGGTTTGTAAGTTCGTTAAGTAGTTCGGTATCTAAAGTTCTGATAATGGACATGCATTTATTGAAAGTGATTAAAAAAAAAGAAAAAAAAAAAGATGAAATATCTAAAAAAAAAGTTAACAAAAATGATCTATCCCTCAAATATTAGAATTCGTCTGTCTCCTGTGATCTTACTCTAACAATTTTTATATATATATATATATATATATATATATATATATATATATATTCTTATTCATCTACTAATTCCCAAAGCATAAGGGCAGCATCGGTTCCTCCAACGGTAACGATATTTCGATCATTGTACAAAAATCTAGCACAAGCTACCAACGAGCTGTAAACCTTCTCTTCGACGTATTCCGCTTTTGCGCTGGTGCATGGATATCTAAAAAGTCTTAAGTAACCTTCGGCGTCTCCGCTCACAAGCATGTCGTGTGCTGCTGATCTACAGGCTGTGGTGAGAACCGTTGTCAATGGGTAATAACGATTATTCCACATACCTGTTGAAATTTAAAAGGGTAATAAAGAGTTTATCATTCTTATACAAAAGGGTAGTATATCTCTCTTGTTATATAGGGTAGGCTTCAAAAGATAAGCTAAAAGTTTTTGGATGATATTATAAATTTTTAGATTAATTTTTTGTTTTTAAATCGTAAACTACATATCTAGCATGTAAAATTACAAGGCTTAATAATCTCGTTTAAAAGGTCTTGAAGAAGAATAAAATCATCTAAGAACTTTTGATTCACAGTATTATATATAAACAAAGAGAGAGAGAGGAAAATAATCGAGATGATATGTTAAAAATAATTACCTGAGACCATATATCCTACTGTACAATTATGTGTATGCCATTTAACATCTTTCATAACTAATGGACTTTTCTCAGATGAAAGTGCTTTTACATCCCCTATATATAAACACAGGTGCACACACACATATATATTATATAATTAAAAAATGTTATAATTTAAAGTTGAAAAAATAACTCACAGAAAACAAGATCATAGTCCTGCGTCACCGTTTGCAAAAATCTGTTATCAGAACTCCAATCGAGTTGTACCAAAGGTTGTGTTCCACGTATCTTGTTACTTTTTTTGTAAGAAAAGCCGTCCCTTGATACTCGGAAGAGATATATACTACCATTTTGTGAGCCCATCGCAACGGTTTCAGCGGCTTTGGAAAATAACAATTATAAAATAGCAAAAAAAATTATCGTATTGAAGTTAGAATATAATTCAGTAAAAGAGTATCATACTTGGATTATATCCAATACATGATAAAGGCGATCCACAAACTCTTAAAGTTGCTACAGCAGCACCTGTATCGGCTGCTAAGACAAGCAAATGTCCATCAGATGAACCCGCAGCTAAAGCTACACCAAAAGGATGAAATGCTATGCAAATGCATTCAAAGCCAACCTGAAAATATACATGATTTCGTAAGAGACAATCGCAATTGAAAAAATTTGTTGATATCAGTTGTAATAAACAATGTTACCTGTGTTGTCCATAACAATTTATGTCTTCGCCAAAGTGCAATATTTTTATCATGACCTGCTGTGGCAAAAACTTCATCATCTGGATGCACAGCAAGGCCCCATAATTGTCTCCCATGACCAAAAACCACTTGATTGAATCTTCTTTGTAAAGATCCCTCCAATATAATATTTCTCGTCGTTCCAACGTAAATATTGCCATCGTTTCTTCCTGGCCGTTGAGGATAAATACTACGAACTCCTCCGGCTGATTCCGGTAACTTCGTTTACATATCAAAATATAAACAGTTTTATTTTGGACTAAAAGCTGTATTATTCGCGTATATGATTTGATTTTATTAAGCTTACTTTCGTGTCGGTAATACGTTTGTAATTTTGTAGAGAGTCCCACGCCGCAATTTTGCGATCTTTTTCACCACCAGACAGCAAGGTACCTTCGGACAACATTACCAGAGAACTGATCCCTTTGTTATGAGCTTCAAATTCCATTCTAACGAAATAAGCACCGTCTGCATCAACCGAATATACCGTAATAAATCCATCACTATCAGCCGTGATAACGTCACCGTCTTGTTCGAATTGAATACTCGTTACATGTGTGCGCGATGGCTTGAAAAATATAATTGAATTTTCAATTGTGAATATTCTAAAGTTAGTTACGCTTGTAAGAAATTGTGACAATTGTCTTACAGGTTTAATAATATCAGTCCGTTCGAAAAAACCGTCTTTCCGTCGATTCCAAAATGTTAAATGTCCACGTCCGTGCGTTATCAATAAATTATCGTCCAATGGATGAAAAGCTGCACCTGTTAAATCTTCTTGCATAGTCTATAAGTAAAAAAAATTGGGATCAGAATATTTATTGAGGATAAATATTATTTATTTAGATAAGATTTACTGACCGCGACTTTACCCAATAAGTGACCCCATTGCCATTGCCATACCGAGAGAATGGCTTCTCTTCCAGCATCAACAGCAAGTACATAGCTACCACCATTCTATTAATAAATAATAATGATAGATAATTAATATAATATAGTGTTTTTTCTATATATATATATATTATATATAATGCGTATACCAATTGAGAGAAAGCTAATGCTGATACTCCTATTTGAAATTCGGTCATTCCAAAAACATAAAGAGTTAGAAGAGTTTCCGTTGACCAAATACGAACATGAGGTTGTGCTTTTCGATGCCTGCCAGCTCTTTGACCAGATGCTACGAGTTCTCTACTAGGATGTATCTATAAAATATGATCATATCATAATCAATTCAAGTATTAATTGTTGTAGTTGAAATCAAGACAAATCTTTTTATCGCAATAATAAACGTACTTCCATGCAAGTAATATCCTCGGTATGACCAATATAATGTCTTTGTGCATTTTCTTCTCTATCAAAGAGAACTGCAACTGCAGCAACATAATACAATAATTCTCCACTTGGTAACACCCATAGATTTCTACGGGTATCTGTACCACGATAACCATAGACCCATTCTAATTGTAATTTTTTATCTGGCGGGGAATTATCAACTGGTGGCAAACGTGATGGCGGATAAAATGATCTTCTCAGACCTCTGATAGTTACTCTAACAGGTTCGTCTCTTAAAACTTCTACGACACTGTAATCTGGATCAGAAAAAAAATATTTATTCATATAATATATAATAATTAAATCAAACAAAATTTTTTATAGCGATATTTTACTGAAATTTCTTGAAAATTCTTTTTATACCATTAACTCGAACAACTTCAGAATCCGGTGCGTAGAGTGCTCGAGGTCTACTTTTACTTCGAGCTCGTCTCTGACGGCCAAGATCTTCCACCACTGTAGGTGGTCCACGTGATCTTGATCTTCTAGTTGGAGAGGCTGTTATAGCACCAGATATACCCATAGTAGAGCCAGTGCCCAAATAAAATGTATCTATATCGGCGAATTCGTTTCTCAATTGCGAGAAACTTCTTACCTGTTTTTTAACATATCAAAATGATTGAGATTAATTTTTGTTTTGTCTTGTCTTATTTTTTTTTTCTCTCTTGGATGTTCAATGATAAATTTATTAATTGCATTGTTATATACGCTCTAAGATAAAGTTTTAACAATGTGTAATACACAATTGAGTATAGACTAACCTAACGACTGTTCTCGTAGAAGAAAATTGGTCAATTTGAAATTCATATATGATCGTGACCTGGAAAGATGAATCTCTGACCTTTTTCCATAGCATATCTAATCCAACTTCTTGATCAACTTTTTAACTTATAACCGTGTTATATATTCATGGACTAAAACTAAATAGAAAATAAACCTCTAACATTTCACTGGAAAAGTATAATTACGATATCCAAACCATATCGTATCTATTAACACAACTCTTCGTAAAAGTATTTATTTAATATATTATATTTAGTTACGTGTAGATTAATTTTGAATAAAATATCTATTTAATAACGTTTCTTATAAATTCAATTATTAATTTAATATAGATCAAATATAAGATTCTTAGTAACTATGTAGAAAATATTCAATTACATATACATAAGAGAACAAAATAAAGTTGTTTTTAAGAAGTGTCATTTAGAATGAAGATTATAATTTAAACGATAGATACGATTTCAAGAAAGCGACTCTGCTAATATATATCGTCACATTTCATTCCGATGTACCTAGACCGGTTTCCACATACAACATGCATATTTATGTGGAGAAACATTATTCAAGCTGATTTTATAAGTACGATGTCGAGAGCCAATGTGTGTTGTCTTTCTCATTTGCATAACTCGTCAATAAACTTTCTTGTCTCATCTACGTTCTTGTCTAACTTGAATATATCGATCAATAAATGATAATAATCTAAATAGATTAGATATACGTAGATATGTATATGTATACATATATGCCAAAGTGTCTCATCTTATCATATTCGACCATAATCATCAAGAAATAAATAATGATTTACCTCTTGACCCGAAACAGTAAACATTCTTTTAGCTCCATTCATTTTTAAAACTTGGCCAAGATCCTCTAATACTTCTTCGAACGGTTGAGACGTTCGAAGGTTTAGTAGAACACGGCACTAGAAAATACATAAATATTTATACATGTCTATATATGTAGATATTAGGTGTTCTGTAGCATGTTGGCTTCACTTTATCGATGAACAAGAGATACTAAAATAATGAAAAATTTCATATAAAAATGTGTCTTATTTCTACTACTGTAGAACTACTAATCCAGATTAACTTGTTAATATCTCATCGAGAAAAATAGATTCGATTAGATTAAATGGCTCTAATTTGGAAAGAAGATTAAATAGGCTCATATAAACTTTATTCGTTGATTTAATATCTCTTGTCCACTGATGAAGTGGGTCTCATATGTTACGAAACATCGTAAATATATTAGACTGATAAAACTCCGTCTTTCTTTCTCCTTCTTTCTCACCTGAACAGTATGATCATGATTATTTACAATTCGGATGACACGACCTGACGAAGGCTTACCACCTCCTGGCGGTGGTGCTTCTTCGGTGATCGAAGCCTTTCTACTTAGACTAGCTACTGCTCCTGGTCTACTTTGCCAACCTCCGGTTCCTCCTGTCCCGCTACCACTAACTCCACCTCTGCTACCTCCACTGGTTGGTGTCGTGTACCAGTTATTACTTTTCTTTCCATAGCTCGCCGGCTTTAAAATAATGGACATTAATTATTCTATGATTACATTTACCAATGAAGAAATTAATAAATATTTTAAATTATAGCGTGTAAAATTCTATCTCAATAAATGTATATTGTATTGGATATATATAACGCGATACATAATGTAATAACATATTTTTTTTGCTAATTAATGCATAATTTTATCTAATAATCATAAGCATCTATTTATAAATTCAACATAGTACAGTAATACTTTTTTTTTAGTATTCATATCTCTAAATTATAAAAAATATATTATCTAAAATATGTATCTATGTATATCCATGGTATTAATATAATATAACAACATTTTTTTGTTTAGATCAATCAAATGAAATTTCATCTAATATATCTATCTATCTATAAACTCAACATAGTGCAATAATATCTTTTTTGATGATATACTAAATTAAAAATATAATATTTTTTTCGTCTATTTTTTTTTTAATTTTTTTTTTAATCAGATCAATATTGAATCGTCAGCACCTGCAGCATATCGGCCGGCAGCGAAATAACTTCGAAAGAATTACTCATCAACACGACAAAACTGGTGCTGCTTGTCCAGAAGTAATCAAGAGGATATTCGCGAACGGAATCGCTGTAGGAATCGTTCGCGTCCTCGTCGTCGGGGTCGTAGTCCGGCTCCAGATCGGAACGCAACGAGGAACTTTCCGACTCAATGATGATGAAATCACGAATAATTTCTTCGAGAAGGTAGGTACACCGAATGATTTTTTTCTATGTGGACAACTTTACGGAACACTTTACACTATACAATTTGTCACAATCACGATTACATGATTTATTTATTATTATTATTATTTTTTTCTTCGTTCTTTCCCGTTTTCGTGACTTGCACGATATTTAGATTCTTATCTCTGTCCTTTTACGTTGCCATGAAAATTTGAAAAAAAAAAAAAGAAAAAAAAATCGTGTGGTCTGAATATAAAAATTCAAGAAATAAAAACGATAATCAAAAACAATCAAATCAAATTTGTAATAACAGTTTAGATTTGTGTCGTTAAAAAAAAAAAGATCTCTTTGGTATTTTGTAGGAAATATATAAAATAGATAAAAAGTTAAGAAAAATCTCTCTCTTTCGTCACAAGGTGTAGCCGTAACTGTGTTCGATGAACGACTGGAAGTGTCGGATGTGTACGGCCCCATCAAGGTAGAGAACCAAGTCGTAGGAGCTGCAACGTTCCCTACCCCCCATTTTGCTATATACCAAGTCACTGGCTCAAGGCCAAGCAGCCACCCTCTCCGGGTGTGGCTTCAACTGGAATTAGGTTCGATACCACGAGAACGATACATGCAAATTCGTAATATCAATATTTTTCGTCCTCGAGTCCATCTATTAATCGCTAACGCAGTAGACATATACATGTACTATAGTGTACATACATATTTCTTGTGTCCCCAATTAAAATTTTATTTTTATATCGATTAGATAGAGGATTATTATAACTAATCATATATACACACACACACACAGATATTCAAATATATTTGATATGAAGAATTTATGATGAATTAATATAGTTTCCTTTTTCTTTTCTTTTTAGTCAAGATTATATCAGATTTTTATTTTATTTGATTATTCTTTGAAATAATATTTTGTTCATTTAAATATTTTGTTCATGAAATATGTTAATTCCTTTTTATTTTAATTAGTCTTTTCAGGAACAAATAACAACCATTCACTTGTGAATAAATTGAATATCTAAAATATGCCGCAGTTCTTCTTACTTTTGAAATGGGTCTGTGTATGTGTGTGTATGTTGCAACACACATAATTACAATAAAACGGTCATGCTATATTTTGTCGCATAATGACGCATGCGCTATAGGATTGAATGGACATGTAATAATGTTCTAACGAGAAACTCTTCCATAGATTTATGTTTCAGGAAATTGGGAAGAAAACGAATATACGTATGTGTGTACCAAGAAAAAAGTGAACGTGTAATATTATGTATGAATATTAAGGTATATATGAATAAATTATAGAAAATATTATAAATTTTTTTTTTATACTAAAAAAATATAATAAAATTATTGAAGTTAAATATATATTTAATATTTTCAATCTTGTCAATGTTGCAAGGATCATAGTGACATTAACGAAAAAATATAGTGTATCATTTTCCGGAGACATCAATGCCGGATATGTAACGATTTCAAGTCAATGTTGAATCTACCGCGATCAAGTACAGAATAGACCAAAAAGTTTTAGATGGGTCAAAAGTTCTTAGTTGATTTTAAAAATTAATTACACCTAATCGAGATTTATTAGACTTATAATTAGACTTACAAGTTAGACTTGTAATTTTACAATATGAAAAAGAAAGTAAAGCTAAAAACTCTGGATAAAGAGTAATTGATTTTTAAAATAACGTAAGAACTATTGGTCCACCTAAAAACTTTTAACCCGCTCTTTATATAACGCAGTTAAATCCTAAATACATAATTATATAAATATATATATCATATATATCGTATATATAGAAATGTACGTATATTCACAAAACAATTATTATAAAATAAATGATAGTATGTATATATACAGAAATTGAAATTAAGTCGATAGACATTAAAAGAACAGAAGAATAGTTAAATCCGATCGTAGTACAGTAACAGGCGAAGTGCCTCCTACGTATTGATCCCTTGCGTTGACCAACGGTCAATGAGATACCGTTCTCTCCTACCCTACTCAAGAACCTCAGTTACCTACTTCTTAGAAGTTCCTTTTTCCTTTAAAGAAAAAAGAGAAAATAAAAAAATTGTTTTATTATTAACCATTAATGATAATAATTACAACAATAGTAATAATAATAATAAAAATAATAATAACAACAAAATTGAATCTTAAAAGAGAGAGAGAGAGAGAGAGAGAGAGAGAGAAATAGAGAGAAAAAGAAGAAAAAGAGAGAAAGAACGAAGTACGAGTATGTAAATATAATTTTGATTGATTTTATTGATCTATTTATTAGAATCTATAGATTTATAATGATCAATATTCTATCATTCTAATCTAATAATTAGTTAATTAATGTTAGTTCTTTTTTAAATATAATTTGAATTGATTTTATTGATCGATTTTCCTGGATGCAAAGATTTGTAATGATCAATTTGTAATAATTCTAATCTGATAATTAATTATTCGTGTTTTTTTTTTTTTTGAAAAATATAGTTTTAATTGATTTTATTGATTGATCTTACCGATCAATTTTTTTTGTTCTATATATTTATATCTGCTGATCAATTTTGTATGATTCTAATGAAATATTCAATATAATGTTCCTATTAAAGGATAAAAGACCACACAATGACCGCTTATATTGGGATATTACCCCAGCGATTACAAGAGTACGAAGGAAGGGTCAAAGGAAAGAGGGTGGAACAGAGAAAGAGACTTACTGCGCAAGTTCGTAAGCTCTTAACCAATCATATACACTTTCTCCTTCCGATTCCTCCACTGTCGGGAGATTACAACCCACCTTACGACCCCTAGTACATACCAGTAAGTATATAACTTCAATCCCCACTTCTTCGACACAGATTTACTTCCTACGTTTAACTATGAGATCTTTCATTTTACCACGTGCATTTAATAAGTTATCATTAGATATACGTTCATGTGAATATTGTACATAGTATGAAATGTCTTAACTATATATCTAGCATTATTATGATTCTTATCATTTTTAGGTAGTTTTATTTAATATTAACCTAAAGATTATGAAATATTTTTATAATAAAATACGTCGATAATATTTTTGATAAAGATAGATATACGTATGTTACAGTTGAAAGATCGATCGTAGAACTTGTTAGAGTTCTTATTCACCGGGATAATTAATTAAAAACACACCCTAACTTTTGATTGGGGGATAAGGGTCGTTTCTGATTCAGCATAAATCACCTTCTTAACGATCAATTCTTCTTTGCGCTAATAAATATAGGTAATGTCTGTCCAATTCGAAGTAAATATATCTACTTAGATTAGTATTGGTGATCTACTTGTTAGATTGATATTTTCTTATAATCATGATAAACACGATAAGACGATTAACCTAATTTTCTCCGTTTTACCCTAATTGCGCACACATACACACACACATTTAGTTCTACGTGGTTATTGGTTAGACTTGGATAAACAGAAAGTTGGTTAAGGATACATTATGGAAATCTTGGTGTGGCAGTTTTATGAGAAAGAAAATATATGGGTCGCAAGGTTATGGAAGAAGAAACAGAAAAAAAATTTTTTCTCACCCTGCAATACCACACATACAGAGTTATGGATCTTTTAACAAACATCTAATCTCATCGACTTATTCGAACGAAAGCAATCGGCATGCAAAGCCGACGTTGAAAAGGATTGGACAATCCTTGCATAAAGCTTTCTTTTTGCGGGCCACTTTAGCGGATTAAGGTTTGACCTGACACATACACATACACGAGAAAGAGAGAGAGAGAGTCTTACATTTACGTTGATCGAATTGTTAGATCATATATGTACATTTGGACTCTAGGTTGAAAGAAACAGTAACGATCTACGATATACAATCGAGCATGTCCTAGTCACACCTTAAAAAGCTTAGGAAATAGGATAGACCATCCTTAACTAAATCATTCCTTTTCACGCCCATGTAAACATAACGAATGCTATCTAATAGTTATTGACAGATAGATAGATAGATAGATAGATAAAGAGCGAAATTTTAAAAAGTCTTGAATTATAACTTGCTCTAATTCGATTAGGGTTAAACGTATAACGAATAAATTACGTTCTTTCTTATTTATTCATTTTATTAAACCTGCAGATTGATCGTTAAGTCCTACATACATACATACATGCATACGTGCATACATACATACATACATACATACATATATATATATATATATATATATATATATATATATATACGTACATACATACATACATACATATACATATATAGATGTGGTACGTATGTATACAGAGTGTTAAATAAAGATTATGATAACGTGTTTCTAGCAACGATTACGCACACACCATGCTCATATAACAAGGTTCATGAATATTCAAACGATACGTGTCCGATTTTGTTTTAATAACGATGAATATTTCATTTTCATCTTACAACCGAATCTCCTCTTACAAAGGCTCGACCATATGGGCCCTTTCTTATCGTCCAAATAACTGTATCGCCCCTTTCCCGAGGTCATTGTCTGAATCACGATTATATCCAATATAATTTGTATACACGCGATCTTGCGTATTTGGGATTTCTCTCTTTCTTTCTCTTGCGTTGCGTTTAAGTATTACAATAACGATCCATTTTTTGCAGGCGAATGAAAAGAAAAGGAACAGGCCACAAGGTTTTCTTTTTTCATGTATTTCACGCACGAACGCGCGTGAGTTAAAATTTATTTTTAAAAAGAAATCTCGTCGAATCAAAGAACCACACCCAAAACGCTTAATATTATCAAGCGAGGTATACATATGTTTCTGCGTGAAATAGTTGAAAAAATGTTTGATGGTGGAAAAATTGTCTAACATTGACTGACCTTGAACGTTTTATAGCTTGACACGACGTAAGAAGCGCCATCTTCTAATTCATCTAAATTAACTTTCCGATCGCCATCCATCGAAAATATGTAACGAGCTCCTCTAGGTAAATCCAAACGGAGAGATAATCTGTCCAATAGGGCTTCCAATGATCCGATATCGCGCCTTGGTTTGAACCTACGATTTAAATGGGTCATTGCATATTAAATGATCATTATCGAATGAAATTTGTTACATCGCTTTTGAACATTGAATAAAAGATAAGATTTAAAAGGGATATAATGGATTAGACGAGATATTGGAAATCAATTTTGGACCAGTAAATAGGAACTGGAGAGTACCATCAGGTACTGAAGAGTACACAGGTGTGTATCCTTGGAATGTCAGGCAGAGGGATTCATTCATACATGTGACTCAAGGTCGCAGAGGTGAATGCGCCACCTGCGGCTCACAGTCGAATCTTCACGTAAGTAAATAGTAGAAAAAATCACATATACATATAGAGGGAGATAGACAATTAGATGAGACAAAGTATAAGAAGACAAAAAAAAAAGACAAAACGGAAACAAAAATAAAATAACACGTACCTGAATTCAACCCCAGGAAAATAAGGATCGCCATTTTTGTAAAAAGTAACCCGTCTAGCTCTCCAATAACCGAGATTGTTGTATCTCGCTAAGGCCGGATCGTGTCGGCTCTTTGGCCTCTGCTCCCGCTGCTCCGGAGGCGGCATGCGGGGACTGGAGGGTCTGCTTTGCCTCCAGAAGCCACCCATGCCGCCTCCACCCCCACTTTCGCCTAACGAAAGACCACCAACGCCAGCCGTCTTCTGCGCCGTGAAATCTCCACCCTTCCCATTGCCGTTCTCCTGCTGCTTTACTCTTTCCTCTTCCTCCTCCTCACCTCTTTCACTTTCCTCATCCTCCTCTTCCTCCTCCTCCACCTCTTCATCCTCCTCTTCCTCCTCTTCTAACATCCCCTCTATCTCCTCCACTTCATCCTCATTCCCCATTTTGCTACCACTTCCTATACCACCTCCTATAACACCTCCACCTCCTCCTTCGACTTCGTCCTCGTCGCTGCAAGCGCCTCCATCCGGCATCTTCGGCGACGACATCGTCTTCGTCGTCATCGTCGTCATCGTCGTCGTCGTCGTCGCCGCTGCCACCGTTGCCGCCGTCGACGTCGTCGTCGTCGTTGTTGTCGTCGTCGTTGTCGTCGTCGGTGATCCACTTGCACCGGCAGGTGCCGCTACTGATATCACTACTGATTCATCGAAACTCACCGTCTCCTGTTGTTCTTCCTTTCTCATCCCGTTTCTTTTGATAAAATCTAACAGATGTTTTCTTCTTACTTGATTTCCTGGAGTTCCTTCAAATTGTAAAAAATTTTTTAATTATATATATATATATATATATATATAATTAAATTTTATAAAAACAATTGTTGGACCTTTGAAATGGAATTTGAATCTGAATGTTCTTTCACTTTCTGGACAACTTCAGATTATTAACCCGTCGAGAATCTCAAGCCAACCTTTCAACTCAATATCTAATAAATTAGGAATAATAGTGCTCATCTCCATTTATACATGTTTATGATTATATAGATGTGTCTATATTTTTTTTTTTTAATCTTCACAATATTTACCAGATAAATAATGTTTTAATTATGAAATTAATTAATTGTCATTTCTTACCTGACTTTAAACTTAGATACAACTACACCGTTGTACTTTAACGCGTTCCTAGTTTTCACCCTTTTCTACCCTTCGACCGGCTCCTACTTCCTTGACTATTTCCTTGTATCGCTCGGAGCTAAAGTTGACACGCGAACTCGACTGATTACAAGCTGCGATCATAAGTACAAGGACATTAGCTTATATACATTTCTTTTCTTGAAATTATCTTTCTTCCTTTTGGAAATATTATTAACAAATAACATTTATATATTACCAGTTTATACATCAATTCAACAAAAAAGACAGAATCGTATTGGAAATTCATTAGAAAGTTTCGATATAAAATCAAAAGATATAAAAATTTCAAAATTAGAGTTTAACAAAGAGTTTTCACACACTTGATGTATATTAACGTCCTAATTATTACATACACCTTATCGTCACATAAACATGAATAGATTGTTTCACTTTACAACAGATTATTTAAAAATGTAGAAACTTATCATTCGAACGAGCACTGACGATTATAAACAAACGAACAAACGAACGAAAAAGAATAACAATAATAATAATTAACAACAACGCAACAACAACAAAAATAATAGTAATAATAATAATAATAGTAAAAAAAGATGACGAAGTTGATCGTTAATATCATAATTAAAATTGTACGCAACGTAGGTCACTCGTAGCCGAGGTCAATGACCTTTATAATCTTTCGCACGAAATTCACTACATCCCGTGGACGCGCACTGTTGTACTTTTTTAAATAAATGTAAAAGAATGGATTATGGAAAAAATAATAATTATCAAAAAAAAAAAACTTATAATTCTTAAGAAGTCAACGTATAAACGTGAATCGTGTGCGAACATCCTTCGTAGTTGTTAATTCATTCGAATGCAAAATAATAGCGGATAACGATACGAAGGTATACATATTCATGCGTCCTTCGACGGTGGCGTCTCGACTCGAAGTGCGTCGCCCCGAGGAGAGTCCGTGTTCTCTGCTTTCGCCGCGTCGTTGCCTTCGCGATTCTCCTGCGCTGACCGGTGATCGCCCTTTCCCCTTTTCGTTTCTTCATATTTGTGTGAGTGTATATATGTGTGTATGTGCGTGCTCTTACGTGCGTGTATCTTTATGGTGTTTATATGTATATATAAATTTTTTGATAAAAATTTCCTTAAAAAAAGGGAAAAAATGAATTAGTAATGAACTTGTTGCATAATTTCGATTTGAAAAAATTTAGAGATTTAAATTTTATCAAGAATTATCTTAGATATACTTAAAATTATTTTACATAATATATATATATATATATATATATATATAAACTTGCATCAATTTTGTAGTAAAAATCTTTTAAAAGTAACAAAATTAATAAATGTTCGAGTTGTATAATTTTGATCTCATATTTTAAAAATTATTGTATGAAAGAAGTGCGATCTTTTGGTATCTATTCTGTTAATGTTTCGAGTTTAAAGGGTATTTAGATTTAGTAGTAAGGGTATAAATTACTCACTCACTACTTCTCTCTCACTTCTACTCAAGTAAAGAGTTATCGATCGATGGAAATTTGCTTAAGAATTGTACGATAAACTTGTCGTTTGACCGACAAGTTAACATTTATGTGATAATAATAAAAAAGATAATTGATAGTTATTAATAATATGATATGTCTCTTTCAGTATATAGTAACAAAAATAATAAAAAATACATATCGAGTCGTAATAAATTTCAGATATTTCTGGTCGTGAAATATCTTTGAAATGATGAAATTATATTCTTAGAGATTGAGGAAAAATACGATTGTTCGACTTATTGAATCATGGAATAATATTTATGTACGTGAAAAATGAGGAAAGTAGTTCTTTTTTCTTTCTTTCTTTTTCTTCGCCAATCGAAACTTCACAATCGGAGATTTATTATACATACTGCGGGTCATTTTACCTTCGTTCTCACAGAAGTGAACACCTGCCTTGCGTGTCAGACATCCAGAACGGGCTGATCAGATTCGTTCTTCTACCACTTAACTATAACCCCTTCGAAGTATACTACTTATATCGGGTTTATCTAGAAATCTCAGTAGAGTTGAAAAAAACGGTATAAATGGTATTTTGTTATAAGATTAAAAAAGATGTATTGATCGGTCATGAATAACACGTCCCATTTCTTTACGTTCAGTTCACTTTACTTCATTTTACTTCATATTCGTATAATTTACAAAAAATTTAGTGAGTATGTGATGTATTTAAAATATATCTGACCCAATTAAATATTTATTTTGAAAATAGATATTATGTTTTAATAATAATAAAGTGTATATATGTCATTTGTCGTTCTTTAAATTTTATCACCAATATTATTTATCTCATCAATTTCTCTTTTGTTTAATACAGTTCTTGATTTCTAACGTATACTTGGAAGAATATTTATTCAAAAAATTAGAAAATTTTCGTAATTTATTCTCTGTTAAATTTTTTCACCGATACAACTTCCCATCACTAATTTTTCTTACACAAACGCAGTTCCTTATTATCAAGAGGTTAAACGTTTATTAATATTATTTTTTGTAACTTAATAAAATATAAATATAATAATCCTTAGTATTTATTTCTAATAAGAAAATTTTTCAATGCATAATTAATTTTATTAGTTAGTATTAAAGCTTTGTATAACTAATCTATTATACGATTATGAAATTCGAATCTATACGAACTTGTTACCATTTAAATTCGATTGTCTCGTTTTCATTTTCATTATTGTTCAAGGCATTCTGAAAACTGTTACTCAAACTACACATTATCACAATAATAATCGTATTATTGAATAAACTTATAATTAAACTTAATATTGTAATACTTATTTAATTTAATGTACATTTCATATTTTGGAAAAAGAAAAATCTCCGTAACGATGTCACTGAACGAATAAAGGGGAGTATACTACATCTCCTAGTGTGAAAAATTGCAAATTAATGCAACTCTATCAAATCGGACAGGTAGATAAAACAGATTTTTCGAGATACTTACCATTGTAGAATTTTTCTTATCATAAGCTGGTAAAACGGTTTGTATATCCAATTTAACATTTAAACGATAAAACCGATTATATATTTGTAATATAGATGACGTTATACGTACAAAAATTTTCCAGTTATTTTCATGATAATTTAAAACAGTAAGATGGCATTATTTCGTAATAAACTATGATACGCATTAGAATTGAACGAAGTGAAAGAATTTCACTTTTTAAACGAAAGTATTCGTTCAAAAAATTCATTATTTCGTTAAAAAAAAAAAAAATTTAACAAATCAAATTATTATCACGATTACGAACATATAAAAATAATAATTTGACTATCGATAAGACATGAAGTTAGCTATACATTAGAATTGTAAAACAGCGTATATATATGGAAACAATGATGTGTTCATTTTCTTAATAAGTTATAAATTAATATAATATAATATTATAAGTACACGTATATAATGATAAAAATCGATTGATTTTTTTAATATTCCGAAAACGAAAAAGATTCAATCATGCGACTACGAATAAGAATAGAAATGCGTGTCGTTCGCGAATAAATCCATTTTCCTGCTCCGCAATGCGCTTTATTTTTCGTCAATTACGTCACGATGTTCAAAGTAAGTAGGTGAGAGACCACGATGGTGGAGACGCGCCATGGCAAGATGCTACCGAGTGAAAGCATGGGTCAGCGTAAAGGCCAGGCAGCAACATTCTAACTGGATATAGCCACACAGGTATATATATACAACATATAAATATACACACACATACAGACACATACATCCTAAAATATATAATCCGTGTGTGTAAACATATATATCCACATACGTGTATATACACATATACAGACATATAGAGACAGTCATTTATTTGTCCGATTGTGCACTTCATGTATGTGTATATATATATATATATATAATAGTATATATAGTAGTAGAAAAGTGTATAAGAGTACGGAAGTCAGTTGAAAATCTAACCTGTGGAACCTGTATTTTTACTACGAACGTAATACAACGTTCGATCGTAGCTTAAACGCGATATGTGTGTGTATATATATATATACTATGTAAATATTATTTCACGCGACAGAAGTGAACAAATATTGTAATAACAAGACACGGCAATTCCCAAATGTTTACTTAACAATTTCCATGAGCAAACGCTTTATTAATTCATCCATTAAACATTTAAATATCATTTATATTAATTCCATTTCACGCCATCTACCTTCTTCTAAATATAAAGGACACATTTACGAAAAGAGAGAGAAAGGAAGAGAGAGATAGAGATGATAGAGAGATAGAGAAAGATGAATACGATCGTACATATATCTTTTGTAATCACACATTACGTGGTCTTACGAACACACTAAAGCGTGGAACTTACAAAATAAGGTAAAAGCGAGTCATTATACCATATAGTGGAGCAGCGAAGGTAGAAGAAGGCAAAAGAGTCGTAACGCTACGGCAAGCAAGCAAGCAAGCAACTGCCTACTTGCTTGCAGTCGTGAGAAACTTTTGCTACGAAGAAATCTTCCTCTTCTCGAAACTTCTATCCACGAGTTAAAAGATAGACAAAAGACGATATCGTTCGATCGTTCTCCAACCTACATACATAAGTACACATATTTCGAGGTTATGACAAATCTCGATCCTGAAATTATTAAGCAAAATAACAAATCGTTATAAAAATTTCGTATGATTAGATTAGGATTATTTGTCGTATAAAACATAATCACAACGATAATTGACACGATAATCACGATAGTTAGCAAAAAGTGTATACATCCAACTAACTATAGAACATCATTTTATTCTTTATATCTTCTTTCGACATCGCGTATGTGTAAAGAGAGAGGAAAAAAAAGAAAAAGGAGAAAAAAATCATCTGCGCGCTTTCTCATTCAGAACGTGGACGATATACATATGTACAATAAATATATACGTACACATCCGAGCGATATATATGTTTATACGTACGTATCTATGTGTGATACGAGGAAAGCCCTGGACAATGTCCGAATAGCGTCCCGGTTTTTGAAGGAGGCCGCTGGCTAACCTTTCGAAAGTGTTTTTTTCTCTCTGTCCCTCTGTTACGCTCTTCCTCATTTTAGTCGTAAAAAAGGAAGGTTCCTGTGAAAGTTGCCTTCTGGCTACCACGCGGTTTCCTCCTCCTTCTACTTCTCTTTCTCTCTCTCTCTCCCTCCCTCTCGCTCTCTCACACACAACATCGCATCTTCCTATAGAGGTGCTTCTAGTTGTTTGTACGCTAAGTATCGCGTTCGATGTGTTTACCTCACTCCCTCTCCCCTCCCCACTCCTCCGTCAGCCTCTTGTTCCTGTTCACATGACGATAAATAGTATACGTACGTGTATACTTTTTATGTATTTATGTACATATATGGATATATACACACTTTGTGACGTGAGAGAGACACGAAGAGATGCTCACTTCGTATATGTGGGATTCCTCTTTCCCTCTGATTCGTTTTCTCCCCACACTAAAAGTAAATGGCGTGTCAATGAGCGGTCGCTTTCGCTGGCGCATCGTGCGTGCGTAGAGACACCACCACCGTACCTTCTAAACTACTATCACTACTATACTACTATACTACGCGACTTCCAATTACTGCGAAATTCTTTATCGAATATTTATATCGTTAAATTATTAGCTTTGAATATTTATAAATAATATACGTGTATACGTATTTAAATATGTATGTGCCTAAACACCTAGTGTTTATATTGTTCTATTCTTAACATTTTTCCAGATATCTTTCTTGTTTTTCTTCTTGTATTTTATTATCGTCGAATATTTATAATAGTATTTAGTTGTACGTATATATGCAGGTATGTAGATATATTTATGGTAATACTGCTTGCAAGATACTTTTCTTTTGTTATTCTTTTCGAATTGTTCTCAGCGAATATTCATTCATGCATATGCAGATACATATATAAATGTATTTATGCGAATGGTATACATATATATACATATGTAATTTTTTGAGAATTATTAGGAATATATTTATCGAGTTTTATTTTTTTTTATCACGTGTATGGTAGTTCATAAATATTTTACTTTTATCTCTCAAAGTATTATTTTTTTAAGTTATATCAAGATAATAATGATAAATGATGATAAATAATAAATATATATACATTCTTTTTACTTGATAAGAATAATAATGCAGATATGTATTATAGTTACATATGTCGACTACTATTTCTCATGATCAAGCAGGTAATTATCTAAGTATGTGTACGTAAGAGGTATATATGTATGTAAGAGAAAGAGATAGAATCGTCTCGAACAAAAGCGAGCAGTGAAAGTGCGCTCCTTCCGGAGTGCAGCGTCTTTTGGAAAGACGATCGTGAGAATTTCCGTGCTGATTTTCTCGTATAATATATAGGTATATACTTCATGTATTCATACAGTGTATATAATACGGAAGTTCATTTAAAATTTTAACTAACCTATCACCTTCCTGTATAAATTATAGGATATTTAAAGACTATATATATATGTATGTGCATTAGATGAAGCGTAAATTTACGGTTGAGTAAATTATGATCGAAGGATATAGATAATCTTTGCCAATTTATCATCGACTAATGTTTCACTCATTCTCACTCACTCTTTCTCTCTCTCTCTCTCTCTCTCTTTCTCTCTATTATAACACTAAAAGAAAACGAAAAAAATTGGTTACGAGGGATCGATAGATAAAAAAATGATTACTCAGTGTGATTTATGTAAAAATACATAAAAAAGCTTTATTTCGCCACCGTTTTCTTGCAAAAAATAAGTATAAAAAACTCCTCCTAAACGTCGTCAGCATCATCATCATTATCATCATCGTCATGATCGTTTTCATCGTCATCATCATCATCGTCGTCGTTGTCGGCGTCGTCATCATCATCATTATCATCATCATCATTATCATCGTCATTTTCATCATCATCATTATCGTCATCGTTATCATCATCATCGTCATCATCATCATCGGCAGCAGCAACAGCAGCGAATGCTGCTGCAGCATGTGCAGCAGCAATGGCAGCAGCAGCGGCGGCGTCGTCTTTGTCGTCATCATCGTCGTCGTCGTCGTTGTTGTTGTTATTGTTGTTGTTATTGTTGTTGTTGCATCATTATTTATCATCATTTTCGTCGTCGTCATCATCAACATCGCGATCGTCATTATTATCATTGTTATGCTCGTGTATTCGCGCGCATCGTAGAACATTATTATCGTATCGTCGTCGTATTGATGAGGATCGGCGCTCGTCGTATTACGCTCGTAATAAGAACGTAGCGTGGTGGGTGTAATAGTGATTTGGTGAACGGAGAAGAGAGTTAGGGCCGGTTCGGCTGTCTTGTGACTAGTATGGGCCGGATCCTCCGGGTGGTCCGTAATTCGAGCTTGGTCCGCTTGGTCCGGTACCACCGATACCTCCCCCGATTCCACCACCTCCTGATCCGCCGTGTCCGTCACCGATTCCACCACCAATACCACCACCGATTCCACCTCCAATTCCACCGCCGATTCCACCACCGATTCCACCGCCGATTCCACCGCCGATTCCACCGCCACCACCACCACCACCTCCGGATGTGACTTCCTTCTGCAAAGAGACAAAATTCGATGTGATCGATTATTAATCTTTCTTTTCTCGATTTCCTTTTATTCTCTAACACATACCTGAGTTTTGTATTTGATGAAGTAAACTTCCGGTTTGCTAGGTTGCGTCGGAGCAATAGTAGGTAGACTGATTTCGGGTGCCTCCTCTGGTTTCTTGACTAGGACGTAGATAAGAGTCTTCTGTTCATCTTGTTGTGGCAATGCTGGTATGACCGGTGCAGTTGGCGTAGGTGGAGTAGGTGCCTTGATGAAGATGATCTTATAATGTTTCTGAGGTGGGGGAGGTGGTGCTATCGGCCTCGCTGGTCTATCCTCAGGTGCCTCGGGTGGTGGTACGTGAACGTAGATGTGCTTCTGGATGAGAGAACCTCCTCCGAAGCCACCGCCGCCACCGCCACCACCACCACCACCGCCGAATCCACCTCCGAGACCACCTCCGAAGCCACCTCCGAAGCCACCACCGAGTCCACCTCCGAGTCCACCTCCTCCTAATCCACCTCCTCCTAATCCACCTCCGCCTAATCCACCTAATCCCCCTAATCCTCCTAATCCTCCTCCGAAGCCACCGCCTCCGCCGCCGCCACCACCGCTAGGAGCACCGTAACTTCCGCTTGGCTGACTGTACGAGTAACCGGCTTCTGGCCGTGCCATCGCCACGGCGGCGATCGTCAGGATCTGAAATTCCATGTTGAGGATTCACTCTCAAGACCCTTTCTCTTCTCGAAAATCGTTTCTATCGATTACACGCGCTCGACCACAGAGTGAAAGTGGCAAACTAGCGTTATATATTCAATGCAACTCCAACGTGAAATATCAGGACTTATCTTCTTTTTTTATTTATTTATTTATTTATGTATTTTGTTCGTTTTTTTTTATTTACTTTTTTCCCGTTTTTTCTTCCCCCTCTCCCTAATTTATCCTCGTATTTTTTACGTACTTTTTCAAATCTCTTACATTTCATTATTTCTACGCACACGTGCGTACCGATGCACTTTGACTATACGCATGCACACGGAAAAAAAAAGTAAATGTTTCTTAGTGAAATCTTCAAAGGCAAGGTATTACGTAAAAACTAGTATTACGTGTTTTCTCTATCTCTTTGAGATTTCAACAACGTATCGATTTAGAATGCGTTTCCCGATTTATCCTGCGCTTTCGAAAAAAAAAGAAAGAAGAAAAAAGAAGAACACTCTCGAAGCGTCATCGAGAAAGTCTATATAAGTACGTATGTACTTGTATGTAGGAGGAATTGTCACGATTTTTTTATATTAAAAAAAAAACGAAAATTTATATCAAATACAATGTGATCCATTAAAATCGTAACTGATAAAGATTGCCGATATGGAAAAATTTTAGGAAAACTCTCCCCATCTCTCTCTCTCTCTTTCTCTCTCTTTCTTTCGGTCTCTCTTTAAATTTATTTAAGCACATTGAAGAACGATGACCCCTTCAATTAAAAAACAAGAAAAAAAAAGGAAAACAGAATTCAACTTTATGAAACGTAAATGGAATTAACTTTTCTTGATTTCTCATCCATCCATAGACAACCAACATAGTCTCTTTTTCTTGGTAATTTAAGTCTTCTTCGGTTGAGAAAAAAAAATAAAAAAAAAAAAGGAAATTAAAAAGAAAGCACGTAGGTGACTTCGTTAAGTAATCGATTAAACCGAGTAAAAGAATGCGATGGATGTTACGTGATGAAAAGATCAAGTGAAAGAGACAGAAAAAGAGAGACAAACGGAGAGAAAGAGCAGGAAGTTGAGGATGGTACTACTCACCATGAATGCCCTCATGATTGCTGCTGTTCCTTGATATGAGGACTGATGCTCCGTGGTTGTCTTGAGATCCCCTTTTATACGGGCCAGCTTGGACCCCACTCGTGTTGGGAACCATCACCTATGAGATGCGACGGAGCTATTGCGAATCTCTCTTTCTCTTTCTCTCTCTCTCTCTCAGTCACTCTTTCTCTCTCTCTTTCTCTCTGTCTCTTTCTCTTTTTCTCTCTTTCTCTCTGTCTTTGCCCCTTTCTCTTCCTCTTTCTCTTCGCAGCTTTTCGCAACGTAAACTTACTTCCGATTCGAATCCATCATACTTCCGGTGAATAAATTACTAAACGATTTCGATATCCTTGGAATACTTTATATCATCCGATCGATAACATTTCGCTCTTATCTTTTTTTCTTTTCTTTTCTTTTCTTTCCATCTTTTCTATTTCTTTTTTTATTTTTTTTTTCGAAGTAAAAGTAAATAAATTTCTTTCTTCTCTTTCTCATCGAATTACACAATTTCTCAATAGTACCAAAGACATTGCTTAATTTAGAAAAGATTTCAAAATTCAAGACGGACACTTCAATGCGCGCGTGTTTAGAAATGTTTGTATAAAAAAATATATGTATAGATATCACATTGAATATACGTACATGTATATATATTTAGAGAAAAAAGTTAGATTCACATTTCGATTGTTATTTGTATTTCTTAGGAAAAGTTTTTTATTTCTAGGAACCATTTGTTCATGTCGATAAAGTAGATATTTTTTGTCATATCGTAATATGACATAGCAAACATTTACATGTGTAGTTATAATCGATCGGTAATGTTAAAAAATACGATACAATATCGTCATATCGATAACATCGTATTTTAGTCGAATAACTCGATCGAAGTTGAGTTGTGTGCAAGAAAGTGTTGGTTGTGTTGCATCGAGTTCAATTCAAATGAAGTAGAAAAACAACAAGAAAATACTGATGTAATTGATATAGGTAACAGAACATTTCAACGAAGTGTAGAAATGTTGTCGAAGATAGCTTTGTTATGTTATATCAATAATCGATAAAAAAAAACAAATAAACGTCTATAATAATAATTATCATTATAATTATATTTTCTTTATTTTTTCCTTTTTTTCTTTTTAACTCTTAACAAATAGATGGTATTACGACGTTCATAGCATTCTCAGTGGCAAAAGTGGATCACCAGTCACGTTGCGTTTTCTTATGGCAAGTAAGTTGCGGCCGAGCAGCAACGAAACGTTAACCTTGCCCGGTGATAGTGTACCAAGGCACGTCACTCTTACAAACACTCTCTGTGTCTGTCTAAAGAGGAAGAGAGCGGAAGGGATATTTCGTTCGTTAGTTCGTTAGATCGTTTTCTGGAGACGAGGCGTCGTGCGCTAGCAACTCTCATCGCAGTCGTCGTAGTCACGATTGCGAAATAGAGAGTAGTCATCGGACAACGTCGGATGAGACTCTCTACGTGAGAGGGAAAGAACGGACTCTCCAATTTCATTTGTCCCGAATATTAATGCCATTCTTATATATTTTATACAGGTTTATTTTTACATTTATGTATATAAAATTATCGAATTTAATAAAGCGATCAAACATTTTTTTTTAATACAATTGTTATATTAATAATCATAATTTTTAATCTTTTGTTATTTAGAATCGTTACAATTTTTTATTGTAACAGGTTGGTAGCCTACTATATATATATATATATATATATATATATATATATATATATATATATATCAATATTTTCTTTTTTCATAATTTATAATTTTTCAAATTCATAATCAACATATAGAACTCATATTAAAAATTTGTTCACTTATTACATTTATTATATATTAAAATAAATTCTTATTTATATTTATTTTTATTTATTATGATTTATTTAGCACAAATTTTGTATTTATTATGATATATATATATCATTTTATCATGTATATGTACATGAAGAGGTTTGATGTAAATATATGACATAGTTCGATGAATATACAATTTGCGACATCTATATATTAAAATCGGCAATATATCGATTTTTCATTTCAAACGCTATCGATAAGAAAGCTCGCGAATTTATCTTCGGAGTAATATTTCGATTAATACGCATCTTCCACGCCATCTAATGATCACTTTGAGTTTACTGTATTATTAATATCTTCGTTCCAGGTAACGTCGTGTGTGTTGACGAAAAAAGTTTATTCGAATAAAACTGAAATAGAGCATTTTGACATCGTCGTTATTAGACACTTTAATAATTAATAATACATTTGATATGCATAAGTGCGCGCGTGTATAATTCATTAAACAAAGAAACATAACATAAACTTTGACATTTTTCATTGGATCTTCTCCATTTGTATTTATATTTTTTAATTATTATTTCTATAAATTAAAAGAAAAATTAATTAAATATATATTTTAATTGGTTAAAGTCTAATTACACAACACACATATACACACAGATAATTCTTAGGACAGAGATGGCGGTATACGTATAAAAGGCGATTTAACAGAACGGTGAACCATAGTCGCGGTGGAGAACGTATTGCAAGTACGTTTGGTTGGTACATTCGGTTGGCCTCGGTATTACTCGGAAAGTATCGTTTTGCACGAGGAATCACATTTCTTAGTGTGGCAACTTTTGAAAAAGCTTACTTATTGTAAGAAAGAGAAACAAGAGATTAAAAGGAAATGGGACTTTTATCCGAAGGAAGTCCGCTTAGTTGGGAAGAAACGAAAAAATTGTCGGATCATGTGCGAAAACATGGAATCATACAATTTATTAATATATATAAGAAACTCAGAGATAGACAAGGTGATGTACTCAAGTGGGGTGATGAGGTACGTAAAATCAATTCTTCGTCTCCTACTTTTTTTCTCTCGACTTGAACATACTTTGTGGTTAACGTTTTCGCTTTGTCATTCTTCGAGTATTACTTCTTATTACTTTTTTCTTATTACTTCTTTTTTGCTTTTTTTTTTTCGTTGGCAATTATTTAGTTATGCTTCCAAAAGAATCATACAATGATATTATATTTTTATCTTTTCGATCTTTTCTTGATGACACAGTCGTGTTTATTCAATGAGAATGCTAAATAAGAATAATTTCAACTATTTGCATTTTTATTGTCAATCATAGAATTTGATTTATAATATTAGAAATAGATATTAAATTGATGACACATGAGATCTCTTAATTGTATCATTTTTCTACTCTGTATTAGAATAAAATTAATTATCATTTAGTTATTCTCTTGCATAAGCTAATATAGATAACACGATAAAGATTGCACAGAATGATGGATGATTGTGCACATGACATGTTGCACAATCATAATCTTTAATCAAGATAATTTTATGAATCAACTTTGCTAAGAAAGAACACTTGTCATTATTATACTTTTGATGTGAATAATATTGTATAATAATATTTTATATCTGTGACAAACTCAATATTACAAGAATTATCAGATTATTGAAATATAAATAAATTTCGTTAATATTTATTTGGTACTTTTATTGATATTAATTAAGATTTTTATTTTTAATTTCATTGTAAAGAATTATAATTTATACATGGATCATTCTAAACAGGTAGAATACGTATTAGTAAAATTTGATGATGTAGCAAAAACAGCAAAACTTAGCCTAAGAGCCGAAGAAATATTAAAAGTTTTAAATGAAAAAGAGCAGAAAGATCCCTTGTAAGTATTTTAATTGTCAATTTGGAAAAATTTGAATTTAATGTTAAATTATTCTGTCATCTAGAAATGTTAAATCGTTATGGCGACCAGAATACGGTGCATATATGATTGAAGGAACGCCAGGAAAACCATACGGAGGTTTATTAGCACATTTTAATGTTGTAGAAGCAAACATGCGTTATCGTAGACAAGAAGCAACAAAACTATTAAAACATGGAGAAGTACTAATGTCACTGACCAATTTTCCAAGGTATTCAAATAAATGTAGTTGTCAATTGTGTTAATCAAAGTAATAATATATAGTGTTTATATATGTAATGTATATTTAGGCTAGGAGCATCAGATTTTACAGATCCTCCAGCAGTACCTACGCCAACTGCTGGTGCCTCCAGAAGCTTGTTTTTTCCAGATGAAGCAATATACCCAGGTCATCCACGTTTTAAAACATTGACAAAAAATATTAGAGAACGTCGTGGAGAGAAAGTTGCTATAAACATTCCTAGTGTGTATTTTCATAAATATTATATTAATACATATATGAATTTTTTATTTCCATCATCATGGAAATGTGATATTATTTAATTAAGTATTTCTTTATAGTTTTCAAAGATACAAATGTTCCTTCTCCATTTAAAGAAGATCTAATAAGTCAAGGAGACGATGGGTCCAGTAGCAAAGCTGCAAAAATAGATCATGTTTACATGGATGCTATGGGTTTTGGAATGGGATGTTGTTGTTTACAACTTACTTTTCAAGCTTGTAATATAGATGAAGGACGAACGTTATATGATCAACTTACACCATTATGTCCAATCATGGTTAGTGATTTAAAGTCGATAATTCGTATATTTTCAAATAAAGGAATGTTGAGTTAGAATACTTGTTCGTGCGTACGTTACAGACATTTGTTTAACATTCGACAGTTGGCTTTAACTGCTGCTAGCCCATTTTATCGTGGATATGTGACAGATGTTGATTGTCGATGGAATGTTATTTCCTGCTCAGTCGACTGCAGAACGCAAGAAGAACGTGGATTGAAACCTTTGGAAGAAAATCAGTTCAGAATTCACAAATCTAGGTATGATTCCATCGATTCATACCTCAGTGAACAAGGAGATAAATATAATGATGTTCCGCTAATATATGACGTTGAAATATACAATCAATTACTAGATAATGGAATTGATAGATTACTTGCTCAACATATAGCTCATTTATTTATCAGGGATTCTGTATCTTTGTTTTCTGAAAAAATACATCAGAATGATTTGGAAGATACAGATCATTTTGAAGTAAGTAATTTTATCAATATTAATTAATTTCATTACTCTCTATTTGTTAGTATTACATAAATAATCTTTCAGAATATTCAATCAACCAACTGGCAAACAATGCGATTCAAACCACCACCTCCATATTCTTCTATAGGATGGCGAGTTGAGTTTCGGCCATGTGAAGTACAAATTACAGATTTCGAAAATGCAGCTATTGTTTGTTTTATTGTACTTCTAACGAGAGTTATACTCAGTTACAAACTAAATTTGCTTATACCAATTAGTAAAGTTGATCAAAACATGGCTAAAGCACAAAAAAGAAATGCTGTTAAAAATGAAAAGTTTTGGTTTCGTAAAGATATTACATCAAATACTGTAAAGAAAGAAAATATAGAAGAGGAATATGATGAATTTACCATTAATGAAATTATTAATGGCAAGGTACTAATTCGACAGAGTCATTAATTTTAACATATGAAACATATATAAAAATATATGTATATTTACAGAATGGTGTTTTTCCTGGATTAATACCATTAGTTAATTCTTATCTTGCTAATATGGATGTAGATGCAGATACACATTGTACAGTACAAAGATACATGAAATTAATTCAAAGACGTGCGTCTGGCGAACTCCTAACAACAGCTGCATGGCTTAGAAAAGAAGTAATCTCACATCCAGAATACAAGTTAGTTATTTTGTTTTTTTTTATTCTTAGTCGAAGTAATAATACTATTAGCACTTCGTATAAGAGTATATGATATATTAATGTACACTCTATATCTATGATACAGACATGATTCTGTCATTACACAACGTATCAACTACGACTTAATGAAAAAGATAGATAGTATCGTATCCAATGAAGTTTCTTGCCCAGAATTACTTGGACCATGCATAGCATCTAAAACAACTGAAACAATACCACCAGCGGTTGCTAAAGCAGAAAAATGCCCAAACATGGATTGTTAATGATAGTATTTTTACTATGATCCAATTTTTTGCAGGTATATTAATAAACTTTATAATTTATTTTATTCGATATGCGTTGTACGTATGTCAGTTAATATCTACTTAAAAAAGAAAAAAAAAATCAAGAAAGAAATTTGCTTTTAATGCTTTGAAATTTTATTTTGTTTACATTCATATTACAACAATTTACATTCCATATGATGCATTAAGATGATTTAAGAAAATAATATTAAAATACGTATTATCAGTATTTTTAAAAGAAAACAAGTTTCTCTGTATAATTAAAAATACAATATACATAATTGCATTTTTTTTTTCTTTATTTTTTTGGTTTTAATATAATGACAGTGGTGCTGAATAAACATAGTGAAATAAGATTTTTTAAATGAATATAAATTTTCAAGAATTCTTATAATGATTAGTTATATTGCAGAATGTTGAATATTCAATAAAAAGTATTTGTTATATAACTTGTTACACAAATACAATTGAAAATCCTGTAAATTATTTTATCAACTTTATTTTGTTAAGTTAAAGTCTAAGTTGTTGTTAAAATTCGGGAATCTCATATCAGTATTCTTCAAATTTTTTATAATCCATTGATTAGCTTCAATTTCTAAATTTGGTGTAAAGAAATCCTTCCAACCACCACTTCGTCCTTGTCTAACAAACGTTTCCTTTTCCATGATTTGACATTCTTTTAAATCCGATAAATTAACCATTGGATTATTACGAAAATTCTTTATATCCAAATATGTTGCAAGTTCATTTAATTGATCATCACTATATTCTTTTCCTAAGAATGTTGCAATTTTTTTAACAGTTTGTAGGAAATTCTAGAAAGAAAACAGTAAATACATACATCTATGTATATATATATATGTATATATATATATATATATATATATATAAAATATTTAAACACAGTTTAAATTATATTATATAGTAAAATAATAGAGTAAATATTTTTACAATATCATATACATACTTCTTGCATTTCTTCATAAAATATAAACAAAACATTAGGATGTTCTTTAACTGCCCAAGCTTCTTTTAAATGTATCCAGTATGGATTCCATGGGGCTAAAAATATAAAAAATTCATCATCACGTTATATTAATTAATCACAAAGATAATATTTATATAAATGATACCTACTTATATCATTTTGAAAGTAATTCCAAAATTGTTCAAATGTACCTATATACCCCATTGTCTTTATATCTTTACACAAATTATACCATGAAACGCATACATCCTTAGGATTTCTTGCAACATAAACTATCTAAAAAAATTATAATATAAAATTCTAATTATATGATAGAAATATTGGGTATTCATAAATGATTATCCTGATTTCAGAAGTTTATAATATTTCACTGAAACAATGTTAAAGTTTATTAAGTTTTTTCTTTATAATTAGAAACTTTATTCATGCACTAATGTATAAATTTGTGTTTCATTATAAGTCTATAGTAAATAATTAGAATATATTATAATCAGGGTAATTATTTATAGATACTTTCTATGTGAAAATGTTCAAATAGAATACAAAAAGATGAAACAATGGAATACTTTCTTACTTTGCAACCACATTCCAAAATATTAGGTAATAGACTAAATGGAAAATGTGTTTTAATAAATCTGGGTGAAGACATTTCTTCCAAAACTTCATATCCAGGTTTTGCAATTGATTTGCATAATTGCTGTTTAGTTAAATCATCTTTATTCATTTCTATAAGTTCCTTAGTTATTTCAGGGTGATTAAACAAAGAAAATCTAAAATACAGAGTTTATATATACATATATAAATTCTCTGTTATGTATATGTCTGTGTGTGTGTGTGTATACAGTTTTAATAAGAAAAATATTTCAGAGCCTTTAATTAAAAAATGCATTTATCCTTACTCTAAAAACGGAAATCTTCTTGTAAGATATTTAGTTTTTGCTGTATCATAATCCAAGTTATTGCACAATAGCCAAACTAGTTCTTGAGTCAATGTGGTTCCTGTCAATAAAAGAAAAATTATCACTGATAAAAAGATAAGAAAAAAATATAGGTAGATAAGTACATGTTACATAATATGATTATATAATATCCCATATAATTTAATATGGAATAAATAAAAAATATATATGTATGTATAAATGATTTCATATACTATTTATCTGATCTTAGACATAACATATAAATAATTTACCCGATCTTGGATATGATGCTACCCAGGTATCGGTAGATCTTGCTTTGAAATTATAAAATCCTTCTCCTTGTTCTACGTAGTTAGAAGGAAAACAATATTTTTTTGATCCAACTAATACCCAACCAGTTTTTTCACCCTTGAATACTTTTAATAATTCCTTAGTTTTTTCTTCATGTAAAAATTCGTATGTGGGTGTTAGTTTATTCATTGTGACTCTACTGCTATATCTTCTTCAATGGAAATCAAATTTACTAATAGAAACGAAAATAATTAATGATATTTAAATTATATATATATATATATATATATATATATATATATATATATTAAATATAGTCCTATTTAAATTGCTATGCCCTCTAACTATACATATACGTTGATAAAATTAGAATAAATCGACAAAGTAGAGCCACGCACGTCCGTTCACTACAAGATCATCCGATGAACTACGTATATAAAACTTGTCACTCAGGCATGATTGACTTGGACTTAAGAATTGAGTAAGAATTTAGGCCATCCATTATAATACTTTCACCTTACAACTAATGACAGACTTTCTCTACCAAATGACAATATTAAAAGTATGTAGAACTATAAAAAAAACTGTAAAAATATTTATGTATACAATGATTAATTAGAGAGCAATTGATAAGATTAAATGTGTTTATTAAATTCTCTTTTTTTCGGTAATAAAATAATTATAATCGTTGCATATAATCGATACTCGGAAATAATAGTAAGAGGTATATATATGGTATACATATACGTATGCACACACACACACACACACACACACGTGTATATAACACAATATACAAACACACGTTACAATAATCTATTCGATCAATGTATTAATATAACATTGTTTACTTATTCACTGTTTATTAGCACTATTATATTATTCTATTATTCTTCTTCAAGTTTAATAGTTTACATAGGAACTTCATATTTTCTTACAAATTCATTTACAAATCAGTATAAATCAGTCTTATCATGTTGCATTTCTAATAAGCGTAAGTGCGCTCTTTGTTAACAGCTTGTGACAAATTATTGTATTCCATGTAATATATCAAAGAATTTTCTTTGGTTTTTTTCATAAAATAGTTCTTGTCAAAGCTGTGAACTCTCAGTGTGGCATTTGTATAAAGAAGTTATGTTGTTTATATACACACACGCACGCACACATACAGACATGAAAAATTAAGTTAAATATTCTTTTTTTATGTATAATATATGTATAGGATTCGTGAAAAAAATTGGGTCTTTAGGTTATGAATGTCTACTTGTATAAAATGGAAATGCTTGCTCCCACATAAACATTTTGCATAATAATACTCCGTTTATAATAAAACATGCAAAAATATGACTATAGAAATATACAATATTGATATATAATAATAATTAAAAATAATGTGAAACTATATTATAATACTGCAAAAAAGAAAATATGTATATAACATATTTCTTCTTTTATAAAAATGGTTTTTACTATTTTTGATTATTTTATTTACTTTGTAATAACAAAGAAAACTCAATGTATTTTCTCTTTAGAATATTATTTTAGTTTCACACACGCGCGCGCAACCACACATACATACAGTCTCGCGTTTCTCATTTGTACTTATTAATAATTATATTAATACCTTATTATAATATCTTATAAAATAATTATTACATAAACAGACACATTTTCTGGAAAATTATTATTTAAAAAAAAAAAAAAATATATATATTAAAAACAATCCGATCTCAGCACATTTTGAATCACAGTACTGTTTTCTTGTAAAATATATAAATCTTCAGTCGATGATCCAGGTAATTCGATCATTTTTTCCAAACTTTTGATTGTATCATTATTTTGTACATTTTCATTATATACATATTGACTAATGTTCTGTTGATTATTACTATCTTTTTCTTTATTAATATCTTTGGATATCACATTATTGGCAGTCTCTTCAGATTTCGAAATTAATGATCCATTACTCTTCTTATCTGTATTCATAGATGTGTTAAGAGTATCGTAATCATTAGTCTTTCTAATATATTTAGTCCTTCCTTTGTTCTTTAAAAGATTTTTTAATTCAGGATTGGCTAAAAAGCTTTTACAACGTTTGGTATGTATTTTCATATTATCCCGACGATTGAAAGCCTTGTTACAACCAGGACAATGGAATCTAAAATATGTATATATCTAAAATAAATATCTAAATAATATGTGATAAAATATAATTATCATAGATTGAGTTGGAATTTGTTAAACAAAAAAAAAATATATAATTTCCTTTATGAATCATATTTACCTTATTTCACTATGTACTGCCATATGTGCAGCAAGATGCGATTGTTGAGCAAAAGATTTTTCACAATTGTTACATTTATACTTTCTAATGCCTTCATGTTTTAAAAGATGTTCTTTTAATATATGACTGCTTTTATATACATTAGGACATAAATCACATTTATATTTAGCAGCTGCATGGACCTGTACAAAATAAAAATGAAAGATATTTTTTAAAATGTGAAGAAAAAAGAGAATAAGATATAAATTGTAAACTTACACACACGCGCGCACACACACACGCACACGCACACGACATGCATGCACACACGCACAATAAAATATTATATAAAAGAAATTTACATTTTTATGATTTAGCAATGTTTTTCTGGATTTTAGAACTTTTCCACAAATATTGCATGTATAATCACGTGTATGAATATTTTTCATATGCTGTTCTAATGCTGTTTCATTAGATAAATAAGCAGAGCAAAGCTTACACATCACAACTTTATCTTTGTTATGAATAAGCATATGAGCTCGCATTCTCCCTCTTGAATAAAATTCTTTTCCACAAACATTGCAATGTATATCCTATTTGATAATAAGACAATTAGTGACAAATATACAAATATACATATATAAATAACACAATTTCGTCATATACAATAAAACTTGATTACAATAATTAATAATATTATTTTGACTACAATGCTAGATCTCAAATTTTATTTTAAAAATGTTTCTTTGGCATAATATTCTGATCAAGTTTTAGTATTTATTTATTTATTTGTTTTGTTACGTTACCTTTACTGGTTTATGTGTCGTGTTATGGTAACTCAATACTTGACGACTACAACTAGCAAAATCACAAATCTTACATTTGAATGGTCGGGCACCTGTATGAGTATTTAAATGTTCTTCCAAAAGGACTGCAGTGACATATCGTTTTTCGCAGAGATGACACGCAAACGGTTTTATTTTTAAATGACGTTTTCTAATATGGCAACGTACATTGCTTATAGTTACTGTTGAAAAATCACAAGCCGTACATTTATAGGGTCTCATTTTTAAATGAGCCCAAATATGAACCTTAAAGTATAAATCATGTGTGTATTTAGATATTTTAATTTGTTTATCGTCTTTTAAATATATAATATTATCAAGTATAATAAAAATAATAATTTCTCTTATTTATGTTATAAAATTTGAGTTATATATATATACCTGACATTTGTCCAATCTAGGATACATTAATCCACAAATATTACACTGAATAGTTCTTTTATCAGTAACTGTTAGATTTTGTTCAACAATGTTAGAATCAACAACTGACATATCTACTTTATAGTATTTCTCAATTTCTATTTTCTGCTCGTCGCTTATTAATTCAGAAATTTTCCCAAATTTTCCATTTTTTCTGTACCGTTCATTTAAATTATTCTTAGGCTCTAATTGTTGAGATGTTTCTGAAGATATATTTTTTTCAGAATTATGTTGTATTTTTTCTCTTTGTAATTGTACTTCATTAGGTACTTCTAATGAAGAGTTTGAAACTTGTGTTTGCATTTGTTCTGTAGGACATTTACTATTTCTTATGGATTTAGAAATCGAAGCAGCTTTGGATATGTGAATATGATTCACTATCGAATTTGCGTTAATTTGTTGACTTGATTCTGCTTCATCTCCAGGTGGAGGACTTGTATTCAATACAATTTCATCTTTCTCAGATTTTGGCTTATATGGTTCCTGTAATAATGTATCATTAGAAGCCCACACAAATTGATTTGATTGTAAAACTTGTATTTTATGTGGTATAACATCATCAGAATTTTCTTTTTTTATTTCAGTCATATTACTTTTACTTGAATGGCATTTCACTTTTTTAGATAAATTATTTTTGTTCTCTTCGTGCATATTGTTATTATCCATACTGTCTTTATTATTATCATGGTTTTTATTGCATAATACTTCTATTTTGTTTGAATGAATAATAGATTGATTTTCACTAATACAGGATTCTTTGGAAGACTCTTTAGTGTTAGACATGGACGGAATATCAGCTTTGGTTGTATTTGTATCGTCATGAGATGGTATTACTCTTGACTTTACATTGTTGAGTCTTTTAAGATTAAGGGAATCACTTAAAGATTTATCAATATAACTTTTACGTCTTGTTTTTTTGATCAAGGAAGAATTAATCTGATTACTTGCACTTCTTGTTTTTCTTAATGTTACTTTTCTCATTCTATTTTCTTTTTCACACTGATTACTTATTATACTTTTATCTATTTTAACATTTGTTGAAGATTTTTGAGAAAGTTTGATCAATGGCTTTTCGTTTGAAGAAAAACTTTTCTCCGATTTTGTAACGTTACTGCAATTTCTTTTATCGTTTAATTCATTTACTTCCTTTATATTTGATTGTTTGACAGTAACAAAACTGTTTGAATTTTCAACTGAACAAACATTGGATTGATCTAATTCACTTTTTGAACGATTTTTATAACTACTTGATTGATGATATTTTCTAGGAGAAGGAAAAGCATTTTCTTTATCAGATTCGGCATCGTTTTCCATGTGAACTACATTGATTACATCTTTTACAATTTTAATTTGCTAGAAAAAAAAATAAAAAATGTATAATTTTAATATAACTCATAATAATAAATAAATTAAATATCTTACATTAGTTAACAGCTTTTTTTGAGTATGATGACAAAGGTCATAAAAATCACATAGAAATTCCAAAGTTCCTAAGCATCGTACACATACTATTTGTGGTAATCCATCATTTTGTTGAATCTGAAACATTTTAAAGAAATTTTATTTCACTTTAAATTAATAATCGTTATAATAGAAATTTTTTTTTAAGTATAATTTAATACATACAATCTCATATGATGAATTTGATTTGTAGAATTTGAATAAATTATTATTTCATTTGAAATATTATCTTCTTCCATAAATAATTAATAGGCATATAAGAAATAAACAAATATTAGACCCCAAAATATTATATCTTTATTAAGACAGCCATGGAATCGAAAAACATGTTGATTGTCAAAAAAAAATCACTATTTCCTATTTACTTAGCATCATTAACATATTCTCATTAATGTCCATGCCAATAATTTTTTATATTGGCCAAAAGTACAATATTCTCTTTTCTCAAAAAAATATTTCAAGTTGCATAAACATTTTATAAAATAGAAATTTTTTCTTATCACTGAAATAGTTTCGGAGAAGTATTCTGTATGTGTGTGTGTGTGTGTGTGTGCGTGCGTGCGCACATATATATATATATATATATATATATATATATATATATATAATGATATATACACACGCATGTATCTTATAAGTGAAAAATGATATCATATTACATGAAGCAGCAGCTTCTTCATTTTTGTTTAAGAAGCATTAATAATCTATTGTTTTCTTTTTCCTTAATAACAATATTAATCAAAATATCATTCCAAATTTGAATGTTATTATTAGATATCACTTTGTTACATTGTATTCATTATATTTTCAAACCTATGATTACATTTTACTAAGAAATTCTCAATTAAGGCACTTACATTTCACTGTATCTTTTCACATAGTGCATAAAACAATTTATAAGAAAAATCTATAAATTATTTTATGTTTATATGTATAATTCGGGGGCAGTTCATCGTTTCATATTATTTTGATATAATAATCTGTATATAATAAAATATATATGCAAAAATATAGTATATATGTACCATATTTTTTTTATGAAGACCTCAAAAATTTAGTTATCTGAAATACTCTTATATGTAAAAAATATATAGAAAATTTTTTTTCGCTCTTTTCTCCTTCACTCTGCTACTCTAACATTTAGAGTATTCTTTTTTTGGAAGCCCTATACATACTATACAATTTTAAGTTCCTGAACACATCATGTAGTGCTATAGAAAAAACATTAGTGCGTGACCAATACAATCTTTGGAAACAAATTTCTATTGTATGTTTCTTTTGGCGTTATAAAAGGGAATTTTTGTTATTAAACCACATGTGATCCAAATATTAATAATAATCGTAATCTATTAAACCTGTCGTACAATGTTGAAATATGCAATTATTTGCTATTAAATAAATTTATATTGTTTCTTTTTAGTTGAAAAAAACTATCTCTAATATATATCATACCTTTATTACAAACAAATACTAACAAAAACAAATTTTTGTGATAATAAAAATCATATACACTATAATAATTACCAAATAGTATTAAAATTAAAGAAAAATTAAAAAGAATTTAAAAATATATATATAAAAAAAAAAAAAAAAAAATTTACATGTTTTTTTGAAATCCAAATTAAATCAGTCGTTATCTTCGTCTATATATTAGAAAATGCGATCTATATGACATAAAATTGCTAGATAATTGATCTATTTATGATTTAGTAAATCAAGTGATTTACCAAACATCTAAACAGACAATTTGTAAATATAGAAAGATGTAAAAAAAAAAAAAGAAAAAAAGTAGACCATTTACTATATTTATCTTTCTCCTTTTGTTTAATTAATACTGTAAAGCTTGTTGAAAATTAAATTAAATTTATTGCATAATAGAAAAGAAAAAATTAATGGAAACAAAAATGTTTCTTTTTCATTCTATTAACGCGATGAATTTTATAAAATTGCAATACAAACTATTCGTATTCTATAAATCACATATTAAATTTGCCAATTCACTGTGTATCAATCTTTCATGTTATTTAATATAGAGTTTAAGTATCTAACATCATTTTAATTGCAACTTCAATAAATTCACTATATTTTTTTATGCACACACGTATTATTAACTAAATGTATATAATCAAATAAATGTGAAAAGAATACTATAACATGTCAAATGCATAACTATAACATAATATACAAATAGTAATACATAAAAGTAAAGAATAATAAACTAAATTATGAAATGAAGTCAGTGACACATTTGCATCATTATAAACAAAAGCATATCAAATTGATGACTATCAAATAATATTTAGGCAATAGCAAAAAAGTAAATTTCTAATACCATGAATGATGTATACAGTTTCCCTAATTTATCCCTAGTATTATTTTTCTTTCTTTCTCAATGATGTATACAATATCTCTAATATTAGAAAAACTTATTTCTATTTTTGACAATGGTCTAAATGAGCTTCACAATAATACGCATGCATTTTATATACATGTATCAATCTTAGATTGCATTTTCCAATAATCATTTAATATTCTACTTGGAAAATTCATAATTCATAAATGAGTTTGCATAATATAAAGATCATTGCTACTTCTCATTCGATGCACTTGATGTTTCATCAGTACTGGAAATAGTTTTTTGTTTGTTATCAGTCTTTTTTATTTCAAAATGTCTTTTCCTATGTACTTTCATATTATCACGTCTATTAAACTTTCTTCCACATTCTGGACAAGCATGTGTCTTTTCACCATGTACATGACGATGCGCTGCAAGGTGACTAGCTTGTGCGAAAGTGGCTCCGCATTTTTGGCAAATGTGCTTTCTCAAGCCTTCGTGTTTTAATAAGTGCTCGTTTAGGAATGCTTTTGATGCGTACCTATTATTGCAAACATTGCATATAAAGGGCTTAGGATTGGAGTGCTGCAGTACATGCGCTTTATATTTAGATGCTACCTTAAACGTTTTACTACAAATCTCACAAGTGTATGTTGTTGCATGTCTCGTTTTTATATGTTCATTTAACACTGATAAACTAGAGTAAAGATTATAACAAAATCGACATCTAAAATTACGACGATTTTTTAAATGAACACTGGCGATATGACTAAGTAAACGCGTGCGATATGGAAATACTTTGCCACAGTACTCACAAGCCAGATTTTGTGGTGGTAAGTGTGATTTTCTATGAATTTGCAAGGACACTTTATGATGATAACTTTGCCCACATTCCGTACAACTGTAAGGTCTTATTCCTTTATGGACATTATCATGTTCAGTCAAATAAAATTTGGATTTAAATCTTTTTGGACATTTTGGACATTGTATTGGCCTAGGATTAGTATGCGAACATCTAATATGCTTCATTACATCAGATTTACAAACAAATTTCGCGTTGCAAAGAATACAAGTATATTGCTTAATTCCAAGATGAGTTTTAACATGAACTGTGCATTTATCTTTACGTTCATAAAATTTTTTACAAAGTTTACAAACATATCCATTTTGATTGTCAGCCACAATGTGTTCTACGTTATCATCTACGCGTATTTCTTCCCCGTCAATCCTAAATAATTCTTCAGGATTTTGTGAATTTTCCAGTCTCTGTTCGAATTCAGTTAAGTCCTTTAACTTGATTGAATTATTTTTCGAATTCCCACTAATAATAGAACTAATTATACTATTTGCTTCTACACTGTTATGATTTTCAAGTAAGTCTACAATAGCAGTGTCTACCAAACACGAGCCTTGATCTGGAAACACTTTTGCTCGTACTGTAGCTATACTATCACACTTTTTCTTACACAATTCTACAGTAAAACTAATGTCTTCTGCATCATTATGGCGATTTCTTGATTCTTTTACAGAAACTTCAATATTTGGTGAGCCTGAGACAATAGTAAGGAGCTTGTTCAGTGCTGTCGTTGGAATTTGAATAGTGTGAGAATCTTGTTGCTTTCCACTTTGCTTTTCAACATTTTCATTTGTATTATTGCGACAGTGAATATTATTATCTGGAGAAACAGTGTTATGACTTCTTAAACGATTTGCAATTGGAGTGTCCGATTCATTATCTGCAGAATTCTGGGTAGTCGTTACATCTGCACTTTGTCTACTTCTAAGCCAACGTGTATGAGAAACTTCAGGATGTTGAACGGTCTGTGATCCTTCCACTTTCTGTTGATTATCTTCAGTAGCTTGATCTTTGGAAGTGTCATCACTATCCTTTAATGTGTGTTGATGACTTCTTAGATTTCTTTGTGATTTTGTATGATTTCTGACAACACGTTGATCTACTTCCTTTACAGTCTCGCTAGGCGAAGAATTAAGATTCTTGTCAATACTATTATTATTATTTGCTGATGTACTTGGTATAGCATCTTCTTTCTTTACTTCAGCCTAGGAATAGATCGAATTAAACATAAATGGGTATCAAGAATCAAATCTAATGCAATTTTTATTTTAAAAACAATTTACTTTCATGCCTTCCTTAATAAGAACATGCTTATGCGCAAATAATTAAATAAAATATATGAACCATTCATATGATTTGTAATATCATAATTTTTTTCCATCTTATTTGCATATAATATATTTAATAACTTTGCTATTTAAAAACTTAAAAGAAAACATGAAAGATTAATCTTATTTATAAACTCTTATTTAAAACTCTGTACGTTATAAAGAAAAATTAGCTTCGATATATAAAATTATGCATTTTTTATTAAATAAAAAATATAAAACCTACATCATTAAACTTCCAATATTTTGCTCAAATGTAAGGCATAAACAAGATTATGTATTTTAGTTGCATCCTAAGAGAGCGGTAGAGCAGTACATAAAATAAAATGCTCACTTACAATCTCTGTTAAGGGTGGTAGATTGTATCGATCGCGTAACACTTGTTGGGTGCGTAGACACTCCTCTTGGAAGTCACAAACGAATTCGAGTTTGCCCAGACATTGAAGACAGATCGCCTTGGGCAGAGGATCCTTTTCATCTATCTGTGATTTAAACAAAATACCTAAGTACTAAGAATGTAATGCACTCTTGAGAAGGATCGTGTTTCTGAGTTCAAATTGAAGAGTTTCATAATTAAGAAAAAAAGAAAACATAGGTATTTTAAGATACCTATAATCGTGAAAGGGTAAGAAAACTATATATATATATGTATCTAAGTCTGAACCCTACCGCTCTATAGACACAACATTATAGAAAAAAGAAAATACGATACCCATTATATGTTTAAACAATGAAATCTTATCTTAACATGGTTACAATAAGATATACTTATATCTATATGTGACAAACATTTATATAGCGCATATATAATTCTATTCATTGTATATATGACTTAATACTAAAATTTATACAAGAGCCAATTTGTCCTATATAAATATTATTTATTTATTTATTTATTTATTTATTTATTATTGTAGAATTTTATACATAATGAATAAATTCAATAGAATTATAGCTAATAAAAATCATTTCGCTTTAGTACATTGTTTTAAATATTATCAGCGAGATAAATAATGTATAAAGATACAATATTCGTAATTAATTATAATAATTTATATTAGTGTGCAACCCACACACACACACACATCAAAAAACTTCTCACGTTTCCCTACTTTACGGCCATTTTTCTAGTCCCCTCCCCTAACCCTCAAGAAGCAACGAGGGCCCGGACCCCATAGCTCATACATTCACCGTTGCTCTTACCTTAAATATTACTTACCAGAATGTTGATCTTTGAATGTATTTTCAAGCCGAGTAACCTTTTCGTCCCTTCTTCTCCAAACACATCAATGTAAATGCTTTCACGTTGTCCACATAGTCTGCAAACCTGAGCTTCTTCTTCTTCCAACTCCATTTTTATTTATCTCTGAAGGCTGTCTGAATACGCTTCTGACTACTTAACTAGTTGAAAAACAACGCTAACTTTTCGATAGTACTGATTTCTTAATTATGCCGATCATCTGCTTTCTCCCTCTCTTTTTTCAATCTAATCAATTCCATAAAACATTTTCTCCAAATGTTTAAATGAAATATATAAGAAATAAATAAATAAAAAAAAAAATTAAACTCGGAACGTTAACGTTACCATTTATCCTCGCTCGACTACGGGGATGCGATCACGCTCGACACAGCAGTCGTTTTGATTATCCCCACTATTCGCCTTATTCCTCCTCTAAATATAAATTTCTACCAATGAAATGCGACAAAATTATAGAGCAGAATTACCGATTATTCGATTGGTCAAGCACATGCCGTGTGTTCTTTCGTAGTAACCAATCACGAAACGCTAGAGAAAAAGATGGTAGACAAATCAATTGCATACATAATTGTCAGTTTATTATTAATTATAATTATTGTATATAATCAATAAATATTTTATTAGTCGGTTTATTATTAATTATAATTATTATATATAACTATTAAATATAAGAATCAATTAAAATTGTTTTCACGATACATATATATATATCATATGAGTTCTTTTCGATTAATTCTTATTGGCTCTATTGGGGGACAAGGGAGTCTATCCTAAATTGTAAACATGATTTAATTTTTTTTTATTTTATAAATATTGTATTCATATATATAATCCCGGAATAATAAAGAAATAAAAATATAACATATTCATTTTTAAAGAGCTAAACAATAATTATCTTGTATTATATTTCTTTTTATCAAATATGATTGGCTACTATGTTTCCATGGTAACGAAACAGTGCCGTAACAAAAGCGTTCACCTTCCGGGCACAAATTGGGCACCTACAATAAATTTAACAATGAATCATATATATGTATAATATAGGTGGCATAATCTACTTCCGTAAATAAGTTGTAATACTTTCCACTTGATGAAAAAAAAGAAAATAAGATAAAAGACTATTGCTAAAAATTCTACTTAAACTTATACAATATAAAAAATATGGATGAAGCATTGTTATAATTTAATGTTTTTTTACAGTTTAAAGTGACCAACAGAGAATCAGCAAATAAAGTTACCTTATTCAGAACTGTAGATATTTTGAAACGCGTATATACATTCCTATGGTTGAGATTAGTTTAACTGTCAGTTGAAATATTAATGTAAGTAAAACAATATAGAAAATTTCATATGCAAACATTTTATCTAAATATTAAATATTGGAATAACTTAATATTAAAGAATTTTTTTCTTTTATTATATTTTTCTTCATTACAAATAGTTTTCATCTGGTACAATATAAACATTATCAAAAAATTTGTCTGATGATATGAATAGTGAATACGCTTATTAAATTTATAGCAACAAATAATTGTTCTATTATATCTAAGCACAATAAAATGACACGAAAAAAAAAGAATCTAAATACACTTATGAAAAAGTCATCAAATTATAAAACTATGATTGACACAAAAAGAAAAGCGTCATATGACAGGTTGATAACGTTAATTAAGGAAAGGTAATAAAAAACATTTTATATTATAATACAAATTCTAAATTAAAAAAATTATACTTGTAATATTTTTTACAGTAAGAAATGTCAAGTCAAGAAAGCAAAACAATCTGAACCAAGTCAGAAAGTATCAACATCTTTGTTGAATGATAGTGTAATCGTTTTAAGTGACAATGAAAATGAAGAAAGTGAAAAGGTGAAATATACCACTCAAGATAATAATACAGAAGGAACTGTACATTCTACACTTGGTCAACTTTTTAAATCTTTTCAATGCTTACGTAAAGCTAATGAACATGCTATTTCTAATAGAATTGTGAATAGTGCAGAAAATAATAAATTAAGAAGAAGAAGTATTATAGAATGTTCAAGTTTTGATACATCATGTTATGAAGTCTCGGATTCAACAAATATGAAATCTAAAGTTTTACATACCAGTTTTACTAATGAAAGTATGTAGGTTAATACAATCATCATAGTATTATAAGCATCTTTTAATATACCTATACTTAAATCTATTTCTTTATTTCAGAATCTTCAAATAATAAATTAAATGAATCTGTTGACGATATTGTTGTGGTATGGTCATCTATAAATAATTCATCGACAAATAAAAATATATCAAACAAAACAGATATAGAAGAAGATATTTCAGATGAAGAAAACCAACCACGACTTTTTATGTTAGATTATGATGGAGATCCTAGTAATTTAACATGTTTAAAATCAGCTCCAGAAGAACATAATAAGACAGCTAATAATGATAATGATCTACTATTTAATAAACCTGGCTTACAGTTACCTCATTGTTGTAAACCAAACTTTTCCATTAATGTAGAACCACAGAAAAATATGAGAAAGATCAGTGCAAAATTTTATGGTAAAAAATTGAATACTCAGCATGTTCAACCTGAAAAAGTGAATGATGCAGAGCAGAATAAAGCTAAGAAATTAAGAGAAATAATTATTGATGGCTGTAATGTTGCGATGGCGTGAGTTATATTAAATTTTATATTTAAAGTATTTTAATCATGTTTACAAAAAGTCATTTTTATATTTTAGACATACACATGGCAAATCATTCTCAGAAGCAGGATTGAAATTAGTGATAGATTATTTTCAACATAGAGGACATTCTGTTAAGGCATTTGTACCTCAACATAAACGATCTCTCTCTCATCCACTTCTTGAAAAGCTGTGGAAGGAAGGAACAGTTGTTTTTACACCAAGTAGAAATATTGCTGGTAAAAATATTACTCCTTATGATGATCGGTAAGTATTTATACATTCACATTTTCAATTTTAGAAATATATCATTTAACTTTGTTTATTGTATACAATATATTTATTTAGGTTTATATTGGAATATGCAACAATGTGCAAAGGCATAGTTGTTTCCTTAGATCAGTTCAGAGATTTATACACAGAAAAACCAGAATGGCGTGATACTATCGAAAATCGATTATTAGCACCAACTTTTGTGGGAAATTATGTTATGTTTCCTGATGATCCATTAGGAAGAGACGGTCCTACGCTGGCTCAATTTCTGAGACACGATTCATAATGTTGCTGTTGACTGAGAACTATCCTACACATTGACCATATAATATAAAATTTAAATAATTTATAAAATTAAATATTTCAAAGAGTGCGTTTAATTTGATAGTTTCTATAATTTTTGAAAAGTGATTTTTTTTTTGTATCATTATTTTCTTACAAGTCTTTTGAATTGAGTAGATAAGCACATTTATATATATAATGAAAAAAAAAAAAAAAAAATGGAAAAAGAAAAAAGAAAGAAAAATAATATAAGCACCTAATTTGTATAAACGAAGACAAACGTTTTACAACAATTTGGTTTTCTGTATAAATTAAATGATTATATATATATATAAAGAGAAGTTTGTGAAGTTTAAATAAGTACACAACAAAAATGGGATCTATTGTTTTTTATATCACACATAAGAAAAATCACTCCCCATAACATAATACGCTTCGTATTAAATTTTTATAAATCGAAAAACCATAAGACGAGTATATAAAAAAAATCTCTTAATTATAAAGATCAGAGAAAATATATAAATGTATATTTTTTATTACATATTCAAATATCTATTTAATGGTTTTTCGAATTATGAAAGTTAAGGGATATTTAACCATGTATATGTACATATACATATACTATATTCTTATACAACTGTATATATACGCGTATAGAATTTATTTATATAATAATAAATTAAAAGAGCAACTCTGATACAAATACAAAAGATCAATTGTACTATAATGATAGTAATTTTAAATTATAAGTTTAATTCCTACATTATATGATATAATTATAATTAAGATTATATAATATAATTATAATTAGGATTTATTCCATGTAGGTATCGAACACCACTTGCGAGATTTACGAACAAAATCCATACTTTCTTGTGCAGTTTCACGTGCTAATCGTTGCATCATATTTTCATCTTTTACATTTTGATGTGCATTCGATAAAACAGCTTCGTGTTCAAAAGCTGAGCTCACAGCTGAAATGAAAATATTTCACTTTTTATTTTATATACGTGTTTTTTAACAACAAGTTTATAGTTTTATAAATATTGTATGTGTGATATGTCTTACTCGAATTAGCAAATAATTTTTTTAACACATATTCATCGTCAGAAACTTGCGTAGATTCTTCGACATGTGATTTAACTAAACGTCGACCAATCAAATAAGATACATGTTCGCCTTCGAACAAAGCAGAAATATTATGCTTTTCAGTGCGTGATTTCTTTTTTTTCTGTTGATGTTTGTTATTAGGTTTATCATGCAATTTTATTTCATTAATATTGTCAGTAAAAAACTCAGTTGTCATCTTTGATTTTAATCGACTAACTTCTGAAATATCATCTTCTGTATTATCCACATTTGCATCAGACAAACATATTTGTTCTTTATTCATTAACTTCTCTTTTAAATGGTTTATTTTGGAAATTGAATTTGTATTAGAAGTTTGATTAGTTTTAAGATCATCTATTTCAATATTTGTATCATCAAGTTGTGTTGTGTTATTGTATTGAGTACTTACAATATTATTATTACTATTATTATTATTACTGTGATCAGAAGAAACGTTAGTCACATTCAAATTTACATTAATAGGATAAACTTCTTTGGATGCAGTTAAATTATTTTCATTATTACGTAAATTATTAGTTTTTATTTTACGAGCAATCTTAATATTGTCCTCTGGATCTACACGTGAATCGTCTATTTTTTTTTCAAGATCCTTTGTAATCACCTGCTTGCTTATATTTTTACTAAGAGTCGAAGCCAACTTCCTCATTTTTTTAATTTTATTTGAAGAGAATTTTAGTGAATTGGGTGTTAATTTAGAATCTTTAAATAATCGATCTGATTCAGAAGATTCCCCGTTTATAGGTTCATTTAGATTGAATAGTTCCACTAAATCTGTCGTTTTAAAAATTTTTCTCTGTCTTGGATCATCCAAAACTTTATTTGAAAGCAATAATTTAAAAATTTGCCTATGATATATCTGTAACACAAAAGAATTTCTTTTATTATTATTATTATTATTATTATTATTATTATTATTATTATTATTATTATTATTATTATTATTATTATTATTATTATTATTATTATTATTATTATTATTATTATTATTATTATTATTATTATTATTATTATTATTATTATTATTATTATTATTATTATTATTATTATTATTATTATTATTATTATTATTATTATTATTATTATTATTATTATTATTATTATTATTATTATTATTATTATTATTATTATTATTATTATTATTATTATTATTATTATTATTATTATTATTATTATTATTATTATTATTATTATTATTATTATTATTATTATTATTATTATTATTATTATTATTATTATTATTATTATTATTATTATTATTATTATTATTATTATTATTATTATTATTATTATTATTATTATTATTATTATTATTATTATTATTATTATTATTATTATTATTATTATTATTATTATTATTATTATTATTATTATTATTATTATTATTATTATTATTATTATTATTATTATTATTATTATTATTATTATTATTATTATTATTATTATTATTATTATTATTATTATTATTATTATTATTATTATTATTATTATTATTATTATTATTATTATTATTATTATTATTATTATTATTATTATTATTATTATTATTATTATTATTATTATTATTATTATTATTATTATTATTATTATTATTATTATTATTATTATTATTATTATTATTATTATTATTATTATTATTATTATTATTATTATTATTATTATTATTATTATTATTATTATTATTATTATTATTATTATTATTATTATTATTATTATTATTATTGATTTTGTGTTACCTTTTCTTCGATTGTACCAGCAGTAATGAGTCTGTAAATAGTAACATTTTTATTTTGACCAATTCTCCAAGCACGTTCCCTTGCTTGTGCATCAGTTGCAGGATTCCAATCAGGATCATAAATAACTACACGATCTGCTCCAATTAAATTTACACCTAATCCTCCTACACGTGTTGTTAGTAGAAATATAAAATATGAGGTATTCTTTAAACATGAAAAGAATAATGTTATTTGTATTATTATCAACATCAAATATAAGAGAGAGAGAGAGAGAGAGAGAAAAGAAAGACAGAGAGAGAGAATGAATTATTCTACATACATTATTAAAGGTATAAATTGTTTCTTGACGTTGTGACATTGGTGTAGTGCCATCCATTCTTAAATAAGAATGATTCTCTCGTTGTAATAAAGATTCTAAAATATGCATCATCTGAAACAAAATAAATTTATTGTTCTGTATAGAGATTTTCATATGTTAAATTTTTAATAATAAGAAATATAATATATAAAAAATAAAACACATACAAACCTGTCTTCCTTGAGTGAATAGCAATACTCTATGTCCTTGTTTTTTCCATATTTTAAGTAAAGATTGTACTACAACCATTTTTCCTGCACGTTTCCAGTACCCAAATTTGTCTAAATCTTCTGACAAATCGATATCTTCATCAGAATCCTACATATTCATACGAACATATTCATTGTAATAATTTTACAAATTTTATATAATAATTTATTTATAATCCTACCATTTGATTTGTGTAAAGGTATAAGTCTGGATGATTGCATATTTTCCTAAGCGCAGATAAGGCTATTAACAAACGAGCTCTGTATCTTCCAGTTTCTTGAAAGGAACTTTTCTCGTGTAAGACAAACGATACATCCTCTGATAATAGATATTTTTTATATAATTTTCTCTGCTCATCTGTTAAACTACAAAATAATACCTGGAACGAAAATAAAATTAAGAATCTAATATTGATATAATTGTTCAACACAAGTATAATAAACATACTTGTTCATTTTTTTCTGGCAAGTTAAGATGACGTTTTACATCTGTTTTAGTTCTTCTAAGCAAATAAGGTGTAATAGCTTCCTTAAGCATAGTAGCTATTTGCAATGCTGTAGCTTGTTGAAGAGATGTAGCATTGGCATAGCCACCCCGAGTTATAGGAGCAGCACAATGCTCTAAAAATACAGGTAATGTGCCCAACTTACCAGGCAAGATAAAGTCGAATAAAGACCACAATTCTTTTAATGAATTTTGCATGGGACTACCAGTTAATAATAAACGATGTGGAGTAGAAAATTTTTTTACTGCTTTGCTTATCTATAAAAATTAAATTTAACAATTTCTTTTTTTTTATAGTAATATCAACATAACTATATATTCACCTTTGCTTGAGGATTTCTTATTTTATGCCCTTCATCAAGAATAACATAATGCCACTGAGTATTTGTAAGTAAATCTTCGTGTTTAAGCATACCTGAATATGATGTAATCAGTATACCACCAGTTTCTAAAGAATTTATTAAAATCTCAGGGTTCACTAAGGACAAATAAAAAATATCGTTAGATTGAAAAATATACAGCACAAAATATACACATACACACATACACATTTATATTTATAATATTCTTTATATTTTAAAATGCTTGCCATCATACGTTCCACATTGGTGTAATACAGCAACTCTTAAAATAGGCCACCAGTCATGAAAATGTTTTACCCACTGCTCCATCAAAGTTGCTGGACAAATAATTAACGTTGGTCCCAATCCTCTAAATCTACGCATTAAGATAAATATAAACTACCATTAAATAAAATTTTCTATAAATTTTATGTAAATTTTTACCTTCCACCATCAGAAAGTAATTCACTGCAATCCAAACCAGCTAGAAATGAAATAACTTGTATTGTTTTGCCCAATCCCATTTCATCTCCTAATAGACCACCTAAATTATGATTATGAAGTTCCCATAACCACTGGACTGAGACTTTTTGATATCTATAGAAAAAATTAACAAATTATATTTCTCTATCCCTTCGAACACTTCTATTTTAATTATTATATTTTTGATATTTTATATACCTATATAATCTTTTCCAAATAGATTGAGGTACTTTAAATAGATTATCCACCATATGTACAGATTCGTTTTTCATATTCTTATTTTTTTTTATTCTTAATAAGTAAATCTGTTCATCTCCATCATCTAATACTAAAAATACAAATCATATAAAAAAATGAAGACTGCATCTCTTATATTCATAATACATACTTTTTTTTGTACTAGTACATTTGAATTTTGAACTACTACGTTTTTTCTTAGAAGTAGATCTTCTTTGTTCCATATCTAAATGATAACACATTACATATAACTTTATTGATCTTTTTATTATAATTAGTAATTTATAAGTTTTTATTTTTAAATATATATAGAGAACTTACCAGATTCTCCTTCATCATCGCTAGGAAAATATTCACTTTCAGAATGATTTAGCTCACCATCAGACGTTGCATTGTCTTTAACGTCGCACTTTATAGATATATCTTCTTTTTCGCTTATATTAGAAGTACTAGCTAAATCTTTAATGGAATTTCTTTTTATTTGACTGGAACAACATCTAGAATTATTATTCCTTGACTTAACTGGTTTATAAGTTTCTATCTTCATCTTTTTATTTGGTATTAAATTATTTTCATCATTATTTAACGATTTTGATGATTTCTTCAAATGCTTTTTTTGTTTGGCAAGTTCAGCTTGTCTTTGAAAATACGTTTGAAGATCAAACAAATTCGACAATTTGCTAAGTGTTCTAGAAATATATAAAGATTCATTTTTATTTTATTATATCTTATCAAATATCATTGATATAAAAGTTTTATATACCCTTCTTGACTTTTTATCTTATGCTTCTCAATTGCTTGAAATGGTGTAATTTCTCCAATCTTAACTTGATCTTGTAACGGCTTTTCATTATCAGCAATAGCTATTTCAATATCATTGATTAATACATTATCTTTAAATTTCGATTGACCTGAATGTAATTCAGATAATTCTTTTATCTTTTTTGATGCTTCTTGAAAAATACTTTCTTCACTTTTCACTGATATAATCTATAAAAATACTTTGATGTACTTCAAGAAACAATGTATTTAATCACACGATTATTTCAAAACGAATCCAAATAATCTCACTATTATAATGGCAATATGATATAATACGTATAAATTTTTATGTGATATAAATTACTAATTGAATATACATAGATGTAAGTATAAAATATTGTATATAATAAAAATTAAAAACGTTCAATTTATAATTTGTTAGATGATAAACTTAACCTTAATCGACGAATTAATATCCAAGTCCTGTGTAGTTTCATTCCACGTTTCTTTTTCATTAAATTTATTTATTGGTACATAACAATCCTCCATAGTGCACTGGATAGAAAAGATAGATTCTAATAGAATAAATAGTAAAGAAAAACCTAAGATTTTTTTTATTGAACTTTATTTCAAAATTTGAAGTAACTCATAGAGGTAGGACTTGTATGAAATTTTTTATATACATATGTATATTCGACAATGTAAATATACATATATAAGATACCGGTGAACCATAAACATAATGTAATCTAAAATTACTTTTACAAAAAAAACTACGTAAATATTTCTTTATATAATAATAAATATCAAATAAAATTAATGACCATTAATAAAATGTTTTCCAAAACTTTTATTTTATATATCAAATTTCATTCTTAATAAATTTTCTAATTTATCAATCATGATTGCGATTTGTATTTTTGCTTTTATATTAATATTCATGAAAACATTCTCGAAGTATAGTAAATGCGTTGATGACTGCTTGCATAATCCTTTAAGGTTGTTCATCGCTCCTGGTTTATAATGGTTTACGCCAACAATGAGAAAATGTGTAATTTTTGATCGATTTTGACAAACAGGGTCTAATTTTAAAGACGAAGAATTAATCTAGGACTCTGCTTTTTTGAATTCTTGAAAAAATTTTATTTTCTTTGAAAAAAATCATGTTAAAGAATAGTATTTTTTTCGAGAATATTTTATTCAGAAATATAAAGTTTTTTCAACAATTCGAAAAAGTGGGATCCTAAATCAAACCTTCGTCTTTAAAGCGAGACCTTGTTCATAAAAATCGATCAAGAATTACAACTGTTCTTATTATTGGTGTAAATATTTTTTTCAATATTTTTTATAAAGAAAAATTGTGTACAGTGGCGCCCATCGAAATCTGCGGCAAAAGAGTAGAAGCTCATATCTTCACTCTGGTTTCATATACACACTTGAATGGTGCATGTGTTCCGTGACAATCTACTGATAATTTATTCCAAACACAGAGAAATGCGTGTCACAATGCTTGTCATGACAATGAATCTAAGTTTCTAAAATATTGTTAAATTTTCGAAAAATTTGTAATTTTATATTTTTTATATTCTATAGATTAGAGACGTAGAAATTCTATAAGCAATGTGTAACACATTAATAAACATTTAGATTCATAATTCAAGAATCATAAGTTCTCAAGGCTGAATGATTATGTTATTTTTTTTTTATTGTATTGACGTAAATGAAAGTAATTAACTAATTTAATTTTTTCTTTTTCCTTATTTATCAGTTTAGTAAAATGTTTTTATTCAAACTCTTATTTTTATATTTATTTCCTCTACTGATGGTGACGTGAGTTTCCGGTGATCTGTGCTGGAACAGCGGTATAATTTGGTTTGATAATAAATGTATATATAGTGTATACATTTGTCGATTATTTTTTCAAAAATAATAGTTAGTGAATATACATTTTCATATTATATACTATTTTTATAAAAATCAAAAAGACGAGTTCGTTTCCATATTATCTATGAAGTTTTTCTCCCAGCACTATTTTTTTTATAGTTTCTTTTGTGGAGTAATCCACTTTATATTATTACTACTATTACTATAATAATAATATATAATATAACATAGTAAATATATATAAAAATATATATATATATAATGTAACAACTGTTCATTAACTATTTTTAACAAAACATTCGACAAAATCTTGTCATTTATATTTATTATTTTTTATGCAATTGTTGTATAATAAATGCGTCCGGCATCATACCTAGTACGGATCAGTGCAAGACGCATACTACTGTAAAAAAAAGATATACATATAAAAATGGCGTTTTCAAAACCAACGGAAATGATATACAATTTTGCAAGTGTCTATTTTCAATATCTTTATAGTAATCCGGTGAAAACAAAAGCAATTGCCAGGTAATTTTATGTGTGTTTATATATATATATATACGTACGTACATGTATGCACACATATGTCGCAAAGTATGGTTATATCTTAGTTTTACGTTGTACAAAATTTTTATAAAAATATCTTATTGTAGCTGCATTATTAATGTTTTGGGAAATTTAATACACCAGAAGTTAACTGGGAGGAAATCTATAGATGAAGATAGACTTATTGCATTTGGTCTTTTTGGGTAACATACATAATTATATATATATATATATATATATATATATATATATATATATATATATATATATATATAACATTTTTTAAATATCTAAGACATAGATAGAGATATATAATAATATGTTACAGATTATTATTAGGAGGTTCTGTACCACATTATTTTTATTTATATACACGTTCCTTGACAAAATATCCATTGACTTTGCTTCTGATAGAAAGATTGATTTATACACCTTGCTTCCAAGCACTAACGTTATACATACTTGCTCGATTAGAGGTAAATTTGATTGATTGATGAATGATTGATATAATTTCTGAAGAATGATTTTAATGTATAATTTTATTATTACCAGGGTAAATCTCACAAAGCTTCAAAGGAACAATTACAAAAGCTTTACTGGCCTGTTCTTCTAGCCAATCTCAAATATTTAACATTATTTCAATTTATCAATGTAAAATATGTTCCCTCAATGGTATGCACAAAATTTAAATTTAATATTTAATTTTTTTAGACAATACTTTAATAATCTTTTTTCTTTCTTTCTTTCTTTTAGTTACGCGTTTTAATATTAGATTTAATCAGTTTTATATGGTCAATTTATCTCACTAATGAATGCAAAAAAGCATCTGTTACTGATAAGAAATCAAAGAAGTAATATTTTAATATAATGTTATTGATTTTAATTGGTATGTATAAAAATAAAAAAATTAAATAATCGAAATAAAAAGAACACACACACACACACACACACGCATACAGGTATTTTTACATTAATTATATAATAAAAATGTAAAGATAGTTTAAATTAATATTTGGGATGTATTTCATGAAATAGTTATTATATTGTGCAAAGTTGTTTACAAATAAAAGTGGCTACTGGTGTAATTAATAAACAATTCTAATGTTCAAGCTTTGATTTAATCACACAACAACAATACAGAATATGTTACAGGAATGATCAGGTATTATCAGACACACGCACACACATACACCCATATATATATATATATATATATATATATATAATGTTGTATATATATATATATGTTTGTATATTTGTTTTCTTTTAATGATAATAACAGTTGCTTCAGTTAAGTTATAAACAGCAAATATTGCTGTCAAAAGCTAGTGGTGTATTTTAGGATAATGAGAGAAATTATATATATTGATACCTATCTATTTTTATTTTGATCCTTAAAGGAAGCATATGTTCGTAATAAGTAGAGAAGTTTTAATGGTATAATATAGTTAAATAAATATCAGATCCAAATTAAGCTGCAAAAAATGCTATAGGTAAAAAGATATTATTAAATGAAGTATTATATATGGAATATTTTAAAGGCTTAAAAGAATAGTCAATAGATAATATAGATATGTATGGTAATGGTCACCACTGCAATTGACAAATATATTTGATAAATTGTATCAGTCATTACAATGAACTAATGTTATTTAGGACTGTGTAAAGTACTCTTTATAATTGTTCTCAAAAAAAATATTGTAGGACACAAATCAATTTTTTGTACTATTTACCACGATCAGAAAAAGAAATTTTCTGTATAAAACTGTGGTAGAACGATAGATATAATAATTAGAAAGAGATCTTAAATATTTTATATGTTTGTAATAGTACTTTATTCAGCCCTAACATTATACAGGTCTCTTCTATTTATAAATAATGTAGATTTTCCAAACATGATTTTTTCAACCTTATACATACATCTTTAAGACTTAACTCTTGAATAAATAAGACTAGAGTCTAGTTATGTCTTTTGGTACGCTGCCTGGTCTTATGACCAAATAACATTTATGACTTATTTATATATAGGTAGGTGGAGTATTGCAAACAAATATTCATTGCTATAATTCCCTCTGTGCTTTGTCAAATATTTACCATGGACAAAGCGTAATATATATATATATATATATATATATATATATATATATATATATATAATTACATATTATTTAATACAAAAATATATATAAATAATAAATAAATAATTAGTATATAAATAAAATAAATAAATAAATAAATGAATACCATTATATATTTATAGAAAGTAATTTATACTGAATGTAATAGAGCTGAAATAATTTTTCTAAAGAATAGGCACATCTATTTATACAAGTAATGGCAGGAAAACATTGCACAGGAAAAGTGACTTACAATCATTTTTCAAATAAGTTGAACTTTAAGAACATTATTTCTCACTAGTAACACATAAAATTTGACTAGCACGTGTTTGTATAACAAACAATTTTACACAATCAAGTAATTATTAAAATGTACATACATAGTATTATCAGTTAAAATGGAGAATTGTTTTTTTTTCTTCAGAAATAATAAATATTAAATAATTATATAAATCCTTAGAGTAAAGATGTTTAGTATTAATGTAATTAATGATATAATCTCCTATTCTTATATTGCTTATACAATGTTAAAGTTTATGGTGTTGGGACACACATCGTTTTTTTTTTTAGAAAGATTCCATTACCTCAAATCTAAGAGTTGTAACTTAAACACTTTTCTTTCTTTATAAAAGTTTCATAAGTTACACATATTACCATTATTATTAAAATATCATCTTTCCCAACGTTATTTGATACGTTTTCGAGAATAAATTATAATAAAATAAATATTATATCAACTTAACTTTACTATACAAAGTGCTTTATAGTATTGTTTTGCCAAAATGCATGCATCGTATCTACTACAAATATGATCTATAATTTCTTTTTCTTTGGAAAGAGGATCGGTTATCCGGAAGGGGAATAATACTAATATACTTAAATTCATAATATTTAAGAGATGAGAGCAACCATCGATGAGTATTATCAAGTTAGAAGATTTAAAGGAGAGCAAATTTGTTCATAAAGAATTTATGAAGATTTAAAACTATATCTATCAAATTTGGAATGGAATATGTAATAAACTATGGACAATTTCTTAGGTATGCGCTATTATAAACAAACAAATGAGCTTATTCCAAATTTGATATAATAGAAAGGAACGTTATGTTCTCTTTTAAGGACAATTCGATTAATACGTTTCAACGTGTGTAAGATGGACTTCGACTCGGAGAGCAGCTTGATCGATGACTCTGACTCGACCAGTTACTGTGTCTACTGCTCTCTGAACTACTTGGTGATGAAGGCGGCGTTGGAGTTGGTCGATGATATGGGATCGGTCGTTTCCTGGCACTAAAATTAATGAGTGTAAGTATCATGACAAAAAGGAGATCATATATAGCTCCAATGTGAATTCTGAATGAGACTGAATTATATTTATTATATACATATATCAATTGTTATATCATAAAAATATTAATAACGAATTACATCTAATGGTTAATTATTATGAATAAAATATTGAATAATTCTTGATAATATATCATATTAATACATATTACTTTGTTAACGTAATCAAACATATATGTTTCAATATTTAATCGTAATTATTATTTCAATCAAATTGTTTTTTTGCGAGCATGCTTATGAAATGACGTCATGCAATTGCAAAAGTGAATCATGCAAAAGAAAAATGTGTTACTTACCTTGCAAAAATTATAACTATATTCTTTTTCTACTTATAAACACAGTGAAAATATAATCGGACTAAAAAGAAGCTCAGACTAAAATAAATGAATATTTTATTTTTATGTGATCGACTTCAAAATAAAATAAAAAGAGTCAATTTCTACTGTAAATATTTAAATTTACAATAACTTATAAGAAAATACACACATGCTACATCTACATAACATTTATAAGTCAATAATGAGTATATATAGATATATAAAGGAAAAATTAACGAAATATATGATAATTTAATTTTTTTAAAAAAAATTTATATATGCGAATACTGGGACACTGTTGATTTAATCTAACTTCGTTTGACAATAAACATTGTATGAATGAGGAGACAAAATGTGCTCGACATTAAAACTATTTAAATTTATAGAAAAACGACTGCATTTACACTTATTTTAAAAGCGACATTAAATAAAGAATTCAATATATTTTTGTTTTGCATTATAATCAAATTAAGCTATGTAATTTCTCAAATATATATATATATCATTAATTCTGTTATACTGTTCCAATAATTGTGAATTCTGACTGAAATCACAAAATAAGTTTTTTCTGTTGTAAAGAAAAAAGACTAATATGAAATTATTGCTATGTCAACTGTGTAGTAAAGTAACAAATGTCTGAGTGTAGCCATAGTTTTATCTTCTATGCCTGCCCCTCGATCTGTCCCTGTTTGACATAACAAACACAAAATAGTATTAGAGAATTACCTAATGTATAATAACTTAAGAAAAATATTTATAAGAGAGAGAAGAGATTAGCAAAGAATTATAGACAAAAATTTCACTTTTATCCCCTTGACATATTTTCAGGATATCTATTTTATTTTTTAAATACAATGTTCGCTAACGAATACAATGTAGAAAAATGTTTATAAAATAATTTCAAATTCAAAAAACTGAAATAATGATAAAATGGAGGGAAAGGAAAAGAACAAAAAATTGAAATAAAAATAAATAAAATAAAATCTAAAAAATAAGCAATATACTCTACGAAAATTGATGAAAAGGGATATTACAGATTTACCTTGGTGCATTTTGTGTGTAAACATATTGCTATAATAGAAGAATTTTTCTAATTACACGATTTACCTTGTAATACGACGTCTATCAAGAAAACTAGGCGAACCATGACGACGTGGTATAGACGGTGAACGGGATCTACTAGAACCCGAACTGCTGGAAGTTGAGCGCGAGGATCTACTAGAAACGCTGCTGGTTGACCGTGTAGAACTTGAAAAGCTGCGACGACTATGCCTTGCCGAACTAAACATAATTTGTTTATTTCAATTACACTCGAACAATACAGGAAGAATGTCAATGTAAATATCGAAAGATCTATACCTGACAGAAGAACGAGAGGTACTTCTACTTCTACTTCGCTTTTCTTTCTCTCTTGACATTCTAGATGCCGATCTAGATCGACTTCTTGATTTTTTTGATAACGAACGACTTCTGCATTTCTTTGAGGCTGAACGACTTCTCGATTTTTTAGATAAAGAACGACTTCTTGATTTTTTAGTTATCGAACAACTTCTAGATTCCTTCGACAAAGATCTACTTCTGGATTTTTTCGATAAAGAACAACTTCTAGATCTTTTAGACAACGATATGCTTCTACTTCTAGATCTTGACTTTCCAGGCGATTGGGAAGGTGACTTTTTTGATCTTGACGCGGATCTCGATGGAGAGTGTTTTGATCCAGAGGAAGATCTTGACCTTGATATTCTTTTCGAGTGTGTTTGAAGAGAATTTGGTGATTTCTTTGATCTAGATCCGGATCTCGATGGTCTGTGCTTTGGAGATACTGATTTTTTGCTACGAGCACGCGAATGCGATCTATTTCTGGATAAAGATCTTGAACGGTGTCTCGGTGATCTGGAAGACCTCTTTTCCAAAGATAATGACCTTGTGTATGATCTGGATGGGGATCTAGAATATGATTTCTCTCTTAAAGAATGTTTTCTAGGTATTGGAGAATTTCTCTTCGATGTACTCGGAGATCTAGATCTTGTGTCGGATTTGTGAATTGTGTCACTTGGTAAAGATGGTGGTGACTCACTTGGAGATCTTAACTTTATTATAACATCTTTGTGAGAAGTCGTAGTAGGTGGTGAATGTGTCAAAGAATTACTTTTTGGAGAAGGTTTCTGGAGAATTATAGGAGAACTCTTCTTAGAATTACTAGGACCCGAAGAGAACTGTTTTGTTGTTGTTGTTGTTGTTGTTGCAGTTGCCGACATAACTGGCGACTTTGGACTAGTTTTATCCAATAGTGTTTGCGACAGGGGAGGTGGCGATTCGCTAGGTGATCGAATTTTGATAGCAGCTTCTTCACGAGTCAATGGTAATGCTGGTGAAGGTGATCGACTGGAAACTGGTGATTGTACAGGAAGTAAACGTACAGGGGAGATTAATTTTTCTTTGGAAGAAGAATTTGTTGGGTCTTCTGTTAGTTTTGGTGGTTCCACCGGTAATGCTATATCGAAAACTGATTCTTCTTTTTTTTCTAATTTAACTTTTATAGGACTTATCACTTTTTTCCCTAACGTTTCTCTAGCCTTCGCAGCTAATCCACTTTGTAAACGTTTCAACGTGTTCAATTCCTTAATTTTTTCCTCATCTTCTTGTTTAGGTTCATCGTCCGCTATATCACCCTCATCTTCACTAGAAGATCTCAAACTTACTCGTGGAGTAATCATTTGTATTTTTCTACCTTTCGATATTGATCGAGATTTTTGCCTAACATCCCGATCTCTTTTTTGTTCTCGCTTTTTCTTATCTTCTAATATATCCTTATAACGTTCCGGATTTTTCCGTACTGGTGAATAACTCAAAGACGATCGTCTAGATCTACTCTTGGATCTAGTGCGGCTTCTACGACGCTCCTGCGATTTGTCTCTCCTTTCTTTTGGTCTTCTTGGAGATCTAGATCTTTTACGAGAATCTGATCTCCTACGTCTATGTATCGGAGAAAGTCTACGTCTTGATCCATAACGATCATATCTCGATCGACTTCTACTTCTTGAAATAGAAAATCTATTATAACGTCGAGGTGACCTTGAAATCCTTCTTCTTCTCGGAGAAGATGTCACGCGTCGTGATCTCGAATATCTTCTAGGAGATCTTCCTCTATCTGCTCTACCTCTGGATGGAGATCTATGACGCCTAGGTGGTGGGGTTTTATGTGTAATCGGTGATTTATCTCTTTTATCTGTAATAGTAGTTTTCTTTGCGACTGATTCCTTTTTCTTGATAGGTGGTGTTTCATTGCGAGATGATCTTTCCACTGCTTTTTTTGGAGATCTATTTACTCGATACTCTTTTGTAACATTTTCACCTTCATCAAATGTATTCTTTTCTATAATAACTTTATCATGTTTCGCACTTTTCTTTGGCCTCTCTGGAGAACTAAAATATATTTTGATAACATGATTAACTTTATAGAATGAGCGAAAGAAAATGATTAAAATATTAATAGAAATTATTTCATTTACTTGTCTGTAGAGCTATCCGTTGATTGATGTTTCCTCTTTAGTGCTGCTTTTTTCTTCTATAAGAAAATAAACTATATATTAATGAAAATTATTAAAGTAACTATCTTACATCGATCATGCAAACTGCTCATTCTTTGGAATCTGCTTATTCCTATTATGTCTTTAATATTTTTGTTTATCAACTTAATATTACTTTCTCCCTTTTTTTTATTTTTAATAGATTAACTTGGAATATTTATAATAATGCATTATCGATACTTAGTCAAAAGCTCATAATAGCTTAAACAAAAAATAATATATACATATACATATATATATTACATATTACATATACATATACATATACATATACATATACATATACATATGTATGTATGTGTATATACACACACATATTTCTTATAACAAGAGTATTTGTTCAAGAATAAGCAATTTCCTAAACTAAATTATTGCATAATAAGATAGTGCTTGTTACAAAACGAATATGTGAAATATACAACAATCATAAAAATTCGTACAGATTCGTACAAATAATAAATTTGTAATACGTATAATACACGAGTAGCGGCATATCTGGTACTCACTTAGGGAATGTATCCTGTCAAATGGCGCTGATAATTACAAACATACCGAGATTTATACTTAGAAATAATGACTGTTAACTTGAAAAATCAGATAAAATGTTAAGATAATTAAATAGAGCGAATTTTGTATATTGATTCGAAAATAAATATAAACATAAAGATGTGGATAGTTTAATGTGAATTCGCAACTAATTCAATATAACAAACTAAAATGTTGCATGCTGTGGCATACATGCTTCACCTTTCTGCGTTTGCTCGTTTATCGTGTATCCGTATTCATGCGTGCGTTATAGAAAAAGAGCAGGGGAAATTTTGCACATACTATTTTTTTTGCTTTTTTTTGTTTTTTTTTTTTTATTCTTAATGTTACAATATAATTTCTTACCTCAGATTTTTCTTTTCCTTCAACTTTGTTTTTCTTTTTTTTCTTCTTTTTCTTCTTTTTTGATTCAGCTTCAGACGAACTAAGGATCATAACATTAAATATTTTTTCATTATTATAAATTCCTATGTAAAAATATATATTTTATTTAATAAAAATGAGAGATTTTATAAATTGAATCTTGTATATAATAATTACCAGCTCTCTTCGGTATCATCACTGGATTCACTGTCAGAAGAACTGGCCTCTACCTTTTTGTGTTTTTTCTCCTTTTTCTTTTTCTTAGCTTTTTCTTTTTTCTTGGACGTCCTTGGAGATTCGGACCTATGAAATTCGTATTGCATTAGTTTAAAGATTCTGCAAAAATAATTGTTATGAATTTTTTAAAATGATATTTATATTTATTAAATCTTGCAGTGGGCGTCTTCCTGTCGACAAGTGCATACCTTGTGCTGACAATAAAGAAAGCCTTTGTAGTATATATATACTTGTGTGTCAAACGAGTATTTCACTTTAACTGCATAAGCTACCTCACGCTTAATGCTTTTAACCATATGTAACAGCGAATAGCTTTGTTTTAATAATCGAGAGAACACATTGCCAATAAAATTTCACACAGAAAATTCTTTGAGTATTGAGTTATAGTCCCAAATTGAAAAATAAAATCGAACTTACATAACTTTGGTAATGCAGTGTATAATAATATCTTTCATAAATTATTTCAGCAAGGATTAATATATCACTGCAATTCCAAGTGAAAAACAAATAAAAGACGTAAAACAACGATAAATGCACAGGTGAAAGTCACAATGTTCCGGCTATAGCTAACGAATTGACTACATAAGTATTTTTTTTGTATTTTTTATTTTGAAAGATTTAGTTTTTTCATTGTTTCTTCTAAAACATTTAAAAAAGCTATAAATAATTACAAATTTTAAATCTTCTCCTTTTAATAAAAAACTAAATCTTTCAAAAAATTACAAAAGACAAGTATACAAAGTATGAGGAGTATTGATATAATATGGGATTAGCATTACCTTGATAACCATCGATAGGGACGGACTTGTCAGAAAAAAATAGAGAGATGACATTAACAACAAGCTTTATCGATAACAACAACAAAGATAGAAATGCATGAATGTACGCAACATAATGTGCGTTATATTAAACCTGTGCTTAGTGTTGTACGCCAGGTAAATGTTTGCCAATGATATTTGAGTGATATCGTTTTGATCATCTGATTGAGATCAATAAACGATAAAAGAAGATATTGTTAGTGATTAGAAAACATGAATAAAGAAAATGCAACAAACATTTACCTCTAAGAAAAATTGCAATAAATGGAAATATTAATAATAGTTAATCGCGCCTACATTTATAAAGGACCTAAATACTCAATGAAAATGCAATAAATTTAACAATTTATTTCGCGGTAAACAGCATATTATCTATTGAAACATTTCTTTTTTCTTTTCTTTTTTTTTGTTCGGTAAATGTACGCGACGTCCATACTTACCTATTAAGCCTATTAGATAGGCATTCAGTCCTCCTTAGTTCTGTTTGAAACAGAGAAAGTTGTATGGGGCATGAAATAGTAGGCGAGTAATGATTCAGTATCCGATAAGTAGACGTGTAATAAGCAAATGAACGAGTGGAGTTGCGATAAATGAATAATTAATTAAGGAAAAATGGGGAACTACAGGGGACGGATTGTGCAGTCTTGGAGCCTCGACTCGTATATGCCATCGCGTTGATATTACAAAAAAGATTTTTATATATTTCGTTAAGATTAATTAACGACGGCATAGTTTCGATATATAATCCAATAAATCTTATCCGCGCGTGTATGTATATATATATACATATAACATATATGAACAAACATACTGTTCCACTTCCTCTCTGACCCCTCACTATATATATATATTATACATACATACATATATGCACATATATATAATATGTGTATATGTATAGTCTATGTATATATATATACATATACGTATATATACACACACACACACAATATGTATAGATATGTATGTACATATCTAATTATAAAACAGCAAAAATCCGAGTCCAGTCTCCATTGACCTCTGCACAGTTCATTGTTTTATACCTTTCTTTTTTATGCTTCTTTCCCTTTTTCTTCTTGGACGTGCTACCAGAACGTTTTCTCTTATTCTTCTTTTCCGGAGCAGAGGTAGTATCCGGAGCAGGGCTCGGAGTACGAACTAATTCATAAACCTTGTTCGCCGCCGCTCTTGCCTCGGCTTCTCGTGCCCGCCTTTCCGGATCTAGGCTACTTCCTTCCACGAAGAATTCTGATATTCCAAAGGCTTCCCGCAACTTAGCATTTTTTTCTTGTTGTGCCTCGGCTATTTGATGTGTTTCTCGAACACTGAAATTTCAAAGTTTGAGATAAGATTTTTTCGATGTTTCATTCAATAATAATTATTAATAAAGTTAAAAAAGAAATAATAATGTCAATAATATTTGTCAATATTAACACTTCGATCATAATGATTACAGAAGGGGTAGGGGGAGAGGAAAAAGACAATAACAGCAACAACAACAACAACAATGGCTGACCATAATCTTAAATATAAAGGATTAACCTACCGCGATGAGATTTTTACAGTCATCGTTGATAAACTATCTCTTCTTTTTATTATTATTGTTTTATATTAAAATATTCACTGGTGGTTTATTCAAATGGAAAGAGCAAAGAAAACGAAAAAGGAGCAAACGAAACAAATATTAAAGAGATTTCAATTATAACTGTGGGTAACAATGACGAGAGTTACTGGTGGCAAAAGCAGAAGTATAGTGATGGAAGAAGAGGAGAAGGAAAAGTGACATAACACAGAGAGAGAGAGAGAGAAAGAGAGAGAGAGAGAGAGAGAGAGAGAGAGAGAGAGAGAGAGAGAGAGAGAGAGAGAGAAGAGAGACAGCACGCGTAGAACACGCCGAGGAACCACCGTGCAATCTCTCTTCTTCGTGGGGAATGAAAAGCTTCGAACGACGAGACCAGAGTGGGAGTGGGGGTACAGGGGGTGCGAGAGGAGAGCGTTCGAGCCACCCCTACGCTACGCTCGACTACGGATCAATACAATCCAGCTGGCGGTACTTTTTCCGCCATCCCTTTCGCACCATTCGTTCATTACATATGTACGTACAAATTTGAAATTCGAGTTACCGAAAAAGAAAAAATTTATTTTTTATTCTTTTCTTCTGAAACGAATTTCACGTTCGATATTTTTATATATAATTTTTTTTTTCTTTTTTCTAATATCAAAATATATCTTAAAAGTCGAAATTTTTATTTGTACGCGAGTACAAAAATTTGTCGTTAGATTGTGTTTTTGTTATCAGATCGAGTATTTGTATTATATTTTTTATATCGATACAAATTTTATATTAATTATTTTAAACGTATGAAGAGACTTGGAATAAACGAAAAATCTTATAACTTTGGTGTTAATTAGATCACTATATAGAAATATGTACACATACAATTTTTATTGCTTGATGATTTTTTTTTTCTTTTTTCATCAAATCAAATATTTCAAGATTTTAAATAAGCAAAAAAGTTGTATTATAACCTTAACTTTGGATGGAGCACTATCCAGAGAGAAAAAAAGAAAACACTGGAAAAATGTTGAATAATTCTATCGTTGTAATAAATAATAATAATAATTAAAAAAAAAAAAGTGGAGCACGACCGCTACAAATTTACCTAACAACGGAGCGAACATTATTTCCCCGTCCGGCAAGAAGATGAAGTTGTATACGTTGACAGCAACAACAATGTTGTCGCATTTGTAATTGGGCACGTTTTTTCTCATTTAAAGCTTGCAGCTTGCGTTTACGACCGCGTTTGAAAACTTTCTGTCGATCGAGGAAAAAATTACCACGCCATAACGTTTCGAAAAAAGCACGACCATCTGCTGGCCCTCGTCCTCGAGCTACCTTCTGCGTTGGTGTTGGTATTGGTGTTGTCGTGGACATAGTCATTCCCCTCGATTGTTATAAAAGAATTAATAAATAAAAAAATAACGAATTCCGTCGAACGACTAATAATAGCGACGATGACTTTTGAAATGATTATTTTTATTTCTTCATTTCTTCTTTGAAAGATTTCTATTCCCCTTTTTCAAATATTTATATATTTATATTCGGTACACATGGATTCTTCAAATTCTTCTTTTCAATTCGTTGAAAATAATTGATCTTTGATTATATAATCTCAATTTTAAATTAGAATCAAAAAAACGCCCTCATTCGAATCTTCAAGATAATCAAGATGATGAAGATGAAGAAGACACGATGGCGGCACACATAGAAATGAATCCCACCTTGATGTGAAAGGCATTTGCGATAGTCAGACGAGTAACAAGACTATGAATAGGATAGCGAACGTAATGCTTTTCCTTCCTTTATTGTACTCATCCTTTACACACACACACATACATACACACGCGCGCGTACATGCAAGAAGCAGAGTTCCAAGAAAGCCTTTTGTATTCGAAATCTTCTTGCTTTCGCTGGGTAGAACAATTATTTGGCGAGAATGCCGGAAACGTAGTGTGTGCAATGCTCGTTTATGTTTCTTTTATTCTTTCAATGATATATTCTTGATGTATCACGTATTGTTCTCAATCGATAATTTTTTTTTTCTCTTTGGTATCTTATTTTTCCTCGTATATATTTTCACTCAACATTATTGTTATTCATAATGATTTTCATCGTACGTATTTCTTTTTTTATATATACGTCTATTATACATACAATCTTATAAGAATATTTTATAGATATACATTGGTATATGTATATATCATATATATAAATATGTATACGTTTTAATTATACGTATACACGTGAATATTTGATCATCGAGATCATTTGCTTAAATAATAAGGAAGACTTTGGATCAGGCACGCTAGCTATTGTCGTATCCTTCATTTTCGGATATCTGGAACATTGAAATTATTCATCATCATCATCTATATATTCTTATATCGACGTGTTGCATTCTCTTCTTGATATATTTTCTTTATTTTCAAATTCTCTTTGAAATATTCTTTTCTTCTTTTTTATGCAATTCAACAAATCATTCTCGTTACCAATCAAAGTACGATATGGTGGTAGTTATTGCATTTATCCCACTGGTATTTTAATTTTGTCGAGAATAAATTGTTAATTTATTTTTCTTGGAAGAATTTCCTTTTATTTTATATATATATTTTTTAATTTATTTTTTGTTTTTCATATATACGATTTTGAAGAGATGCTTTTGTTCACATTTGAAATATCACTTTCGTTGGCACGTATGTTAGAAATCTAACGTTACACTTCCCAACACGATCTTAACACTTAATATCTAATGTGTACATAAGTATATTTATATATGTATATGTATCTATATATATATATATATATAGATATGTAGATATACGTCGATAATATATATATGTGTGTATATATATATGGTAATGGAAGACTTTTGTGATTTTACGTTAATTTCGCGATTACATTATGTTTATTTTTCTCTTTGTCTTTGTTTTTTGATCCTTTCAATATTCAATGTTTCTACGATGGTTTCGTGGATATTTTTTGACGCATAGCGTCGCATCGTCGCGGTCCATTCTTGCACTGAGATAGCGTCGAATGATGCTAGAATAAACTCGTGTACCGTCGTCTCTCGCGCATCCCTTCAACTACCATCTTCTCTACACCACCCATCTTCCTCATTTCCCCTTCCTTCACGTTATTAGCGCCGGCGCTATAGGGTAGGTCGATATGACCTAACCGGGAGGAAGGAAGGAAGAAAGGGTGTATACATTCTTTGACAATCTTTCAATTTTAACTAATTGATTAATCTATCTATTACTAACAACAGAAAAAGAAAGAAAGAGAGAAAGAGATTCCTACTTTTGATCAAATATCTTACCAAATCCAAATATTATTCTATTAATTATTCTACTAAATTGTTTTCATTAACAAATATTATTCTACTAATTGCTCTACTCAATGAATTTTCATTAACAAATAACTGAATAAATAAATCTTTCTTGTTTGCAAAAAAATTTTTAAATGATTCATATAGATTATAATTGATTATAGATTTTTATATGAATCATTGATTTTCTTGAAAAATATAAGCTCTACATTAATATAAATGACATTTATATGAACAATAAAATTGTAATCCAATTGTAACAATATCTTGTGACAGAGAAATGAATTAGATGTGAATTTTATAATGAAGCACATTCATATGCAATAGGCTTTGGAAAGAAGCCTTTCAAAACTTATGCTGAATAATCGTGAATATGTTCATGCAGTTTTTATCAAATTACCATTCACACTATGACAAACTTTTTTAAGTAGTTAACAAGAAATAATTGGAATAGCAAAAATATATATATATATAGTAATAAACTTTACTTTATACGGCCGAATTCGTCACGTGGTGCACTTGTCTTCATTTCTGTACCCATTAACATCGAACGATAAGATTCCACTTTCTTTGTTACTTCTTCAGTTGTGAATCTGTAAGAACAAATTTTATAATGATGATTAAATTTATTATGCCAATCATATGTATATATTAAATTCTTAATTGAAATAACATTTGACATTCATATGTAAAAGTTTAACTACATGATAATTGTAAATACAAAGAATTAAATAAAAAAAATTGCAAAATAGCAACAAACTATATAAGGTTCTGTTCTTTTTTATTAATATTAAAACCAGATAAAGCTATAGCATTAAAAATTATTATATAAAGCAAAACTTTTTTAATTTCATTTTATTGATAGTGTAATATAGATTATTATATATGAATATAAATAAATAAGAGATAAGTATAACAAAGTGCATAAAAATATATCTACCCTTGTTCTTCCAAAATGTCTGCTAATTCTGCACATTTAACTTCAACTTTTCGCTTTCTGACATGATCAAGAATCTCCTTATTAGGTTGTTTATTTATTTGTTCTATCTTTCCTTCATCAGTTTTATAATTAACTTTATCCTTTGTTTTGCGTATAATAGCCCAGTTTCTTTGAACATGTCCATTGGTTCCAGATCCACGGGGTGTTTGAAGGCCAATACCGTTATACATTTTATATAATAACTGCAAGTTCTAAGTAATAAAAATCATTTATCAACTATCTATTATGTAATATATATATATCATTATATGATAATACTAAGTAAATATCAATGATTAATTATTTGGAAGATTTAATTTACTTTCTTTTAATTTTTTTGTTTTTTTAAACATTCGATTTTATAACCAACAAATTCTACATTTTCCAAATATAATCTATACAATTATATTAGCGTATGCATATTATTATTAAAAATTATTAAAATGTTCTCTTCATTAAACTTTATTCAATATTAAAGTTATGCGTGTCATGAATAAAGATTCCATTAATCAAAAATACGCTATATATTCTGAGAAAAAAAAGAAAAGAGAAAATATTTAGAGATTTACTTTTCTATAGATTTATACTTAACCTATAAAATCAATAAATGAAACTGCTTGGAAATAATAATTGCAACTATTAAATAGTAGAAAAGTGATATAAAAAGAAATAATATATTATATGAAGAAGAGAGGACAAACGATAGGTTAGAATAAAGCAAACGCAAATTATTGATCGAATAGCTTCTGACGCAAATACATTTTTGAGAACTTACGTTTCAAACTTGATCCAATTTATTGCATAGAAATCAATTAGAGTATCTTCAACTCTGTCTATATTATGAACAAGTCACGTAAACTAAAATTCGACGGTCAATCCCTAAATTAAAGCGCGAATAACACTCCACGTTTTCTATAGCGTTGCCGTTATTACGCGATTACTACCAAATTTCAACGCACGGTGGAGCTATACGTCAAGCTATGTTATTTCTGCGCATGTCATCCATTATTCTACGTTTAAGAAACTTTTTGTATTTGGATTAATTCTAATGAACACAATCGAATACAATAGATCTAACATATCATGTTTAATGTTTTTTCTCTTCTTTTTTCTCTTCGTAAATATATGCAATATAATTATTCTAATTATAAAAGGATAGGCAAATATGAACTCTACTTTAAGTTTTTACGTTTTATTTATATATTTTATATAGAACATTTGATATAAAATATCTTTCTAAAAATATATATGTTTACAATAATATATATATATTATTATCTTATTAAACATTTGCACAATTAATAAAAATATGACTAATAATACTGATTAAAGATTAATAAAGTTGTTTCTAATGATCGATAATTTAATACGCTCCTGGTTATAATTTTTTACTTAATAAAAAATATTTGAACTCACTTCAAATAATTATAAGATTTAAATTAATGTAAGATGGAATAATATTATTTATCATTATCATCATCATTCGTAACTGCGTGTCAAAACAGTAATTTTCTCAATTGAAAATATGACGTCAGTAAAAACGTTTAAGCGCTGTACTCGGAAGTACGGTACGTGTATGCGCGCATCTAGTTTGTATTTCTTTGTAGTAATGTATATCAACAGTTCTTGAGTATAATTTAAAGAGAAAATAATTTGTTTTTGAAAAGCATTAAATGTGATAAGTCGCAGAATACTTTTTTTATTTATATGATATTTATTGTTTATATAATACAATGAATAATAATTCCTGGATTTGTGTACTACTTTAGTGATCTAAAAAAGGGCGAGCCATCTGTGTTGAGTAAAGAAATGTGATATATGTATATAGTTTAACGAAATATTCATGAAAATCTATAATATTTTATTGGCAATGTCTAATGGAATTTAACGCGTTGCTATATCTTTTATTTATTATGTTAAATGTATAAAACAATAATATAACTTTTAACACACGAAATGTCCATACAAAGAAGATTGTGTTTTATCAACAAGTTATATTAATGAAAATATTTATCAAAGTCAAAGTTTCTATAACAAAATGAATAAAAGTCACATGGATAAAAAATTAAACCAGCTACCAACTTGGTTGTGGGCTAATTCCGCTACTTTACCACCGATATATAAAATTGTATGGGAAGCAGTAAGAGAAGATAGAATTAAATCTAACGGGTTGCAGACTGAAGTTTTAGTCGACACTAATAAAGTTTTTCCTTTATTACTTACAAGCCAACTCTCAATGGAAATTCTAGGTCATATATGGAATTTGGCTAATCAAAAATATGCCGGACAACTTACAGAACAAGAACTTTATATCGTACTTGCTCTTGTTGCTGCTGCACAAGCATCTTATACATTTAATAGTTTAGATATATTACATTTACTTCCATTTCCGCCAATTCCATATTTAAACATAGAATGTGTATTAAATGTGCAATCTGCAATATATGTCAATGCTTCATCAAAATATCCAGTTAATAAAAAAGAAGAATCTAATAATAAGTGCATGAATTTTGATGAAAAGTATACGTCTGAAGTTAAAGGAAAAATAACTAAAACTGGCCAATTAACATTTGATTCCAATTTACCGGTGTCAAATGTATTAGATAAGACACCTTATTTAGATAATGAGACATGTTCTACTTTAATGATAAGTTCTAACTCAAATACATGTTCCCGAGATTATTCCAAATATATTAAAATTCGTTCAGAAATAAAAAGTAATACATGTACATTAGATAGTAATGATGATTTTTCTGAATTTCAAAGTGCTCCTATTGTCAATAATATACCTAGCATGTCGAATTGGGATATGAAGCAAGGCTCTGCAATTGGAAGTAGACTTGCAAATCATAACTTGGGTGTTAAAAAACCAGTTGAAAAACTTAAAAGAAATAATACAAATTCTAAAACTATGAACTTTCATATGCAAACGCACGCTTCTTTATCATCTTTAAATCCTGTCTCTCAAAATTTATCGTTAGAACGTTTATCAGAATTATTTCCTAAATGTGCGATAAAAAATCAGTCAAAAACTGTAATATTAAAAGATACTATTATACGAAATAATGATTTATCAAAGGACGATGGAGAAACTACAAGAGATCTTAAAACTAATATATTGGAGAATGTACAATTACCTGGTAATAAACCTATAATGTGTAAATTAGAATCTACTGATAAGGTATATATACTAACAATTAGTAAAATATTTAAGAAATGCAGAAATTATATGATAATATATAAAAATATTCGAAACTGTTTCCGATTTCTTTCTGCAGGCTGGTATTAAAGAGGTAAAATCTGATCAACGAGATTTAATGAATTTACAATCTACTGAAGATAAATATAGTGCATTACGTGCATTAGTAAACGAAACATCTGTATCGAACAAAACAAACTCTGTTGACAATATTGCATCAAATGATGAATTTGGAGAATTTGTTTCTGCTGAACAAACAATCATTGATGCTAATTCTATTTTGGATAATTCCAATCCTGAATGTTTCAAAGATTCAATAACAGGCTTTGAATCTAAGTCTTTTAACAACAGTGATGATAATAATACAACAGGTATTGACATTATACAGGATATTTCTCAATCTTTGAACAATGTTAAATTTGGAGACAATGTTGAAGAGCAAAGAATTAATGAAAAATTTGAATCTAAGATTGAACCAGGTATGACAACAATATATTTAAATATTTCATTCTACACTTTTCATTATTTAAGTCATTTTCAAGTGCAAATGTGAGATAATTTTAACTATTCTTAACAAAACAATTTTAGCAATAAAATATAAATAAAAAATAAACTTGAGATCCTTAATTTAGGAGATTAGGATTAAAGTTCTGATATAATAGTTGATAGAGCATATGTCATCCATTATATGAGTGAAAATAATATTGATTAATGGTATACTATACTGCTTACAAGCATTAAAAAGAGAAAGAAAGTTAATATAATTAATACATTAAAAAATATATATACATATATACAATATTTCCTATAAACAATTACACAAAAATTTGATTATGTAAAATTACATTCAGGTAAACTTATTCAAATGGAGGATGCTATATCTCTTAATAGTATAGAATTGATGAATGGAATATCTGATCGAACAATAACAAGATCAGGTTCTGTACCTAGTTTAGATCTGAAATCCTTTTTACCTACAAATTCAGAAGAAGATCAAGTAGTACAAATAACACAGCAGGTATGGAAACATCAAAATGTGAATAGAAAAATAAAATGAATGTATACATATATAAAAATACTAAAAATAATACTTTACAGACAGTTTATTGGGAATGGAAACAATATATGGAAAGTTGTATATCATTATTACAAATTGCAGCTAATATATTTACTAATATAACATCAGAAGTTATACTAAATGAAGTATTAAATTCTGCACAAGGATATAACTTTCTTTGCAGTAAGCAATTTCAATAATCTCCTGTACAGCACAATATATAAAAGTGTAATATTTCAAAATACTAAGTTTTTCTTTGTATTTATTAGATTTAGCTGAAGTTGCAGCAGTTTGTAGACGAGTCAATTTTTCATATAAGGAAATGGATATAAATATTATTGGATTTGATGATCTTCTTATGGATATCGATAGAATTTGGGCAGAAATGGAACCTTTTTATGCTAATATACCAGTAAGAAATAATACACACACAAACACACATACATACACATACGTTTCATAGAATAAATTTTCTATTATCTTTTATATATTTGTTACAACATAATTATATAAGTATATGTACGTTTATTCATCAACTGTTTTCTATATTATTGTAGATCGTAACAGAACTACCAACTTGGCCTTTGCATCAAGGAGAGTGCATTTCTTGTGCACTCTGTTTAACTGTCATTACCAGCGACAAAGTAATTTATAACGAAAATAATTATCACGTAACCTGTGCAAATTTGTGGCTCAACTGTGTAAACAATCAATTGCCTGCGATACAATATCCCACATTTTATTCCTTTACAAATATATGTTCAACCAATAATCACATTTGACACTAACTTAAATAAAGTTATATTTCGAGTTATATTGTACAGTTTAATCAGAAGAAAATATAGTATTCCAATGAAAAAATAAAAATGATGCCACCATACATCTTTTGTATGATACATCTAACTTTATTATTAGCCAAATAACAGAAATATTTAAAATAGATCGAGTTAGACATACACTCTATCTACTATAATATTCTGTATTGTACATAAGTATTCTTTAACCATAATCGTATTTATAAAATATATATACATTTATATTATCATGTTAAATAGTCATAGAAGTTGGTAGAAAAATTTTAGATATAATAAATATTTATTATTAGAATATATATTCATCTCTGACTTGTATCTCGTGGTCTATAAACTATACCTCTACTTTTCATTTCCCTTATAACGCCTGCTGGAAGGCGACCTGATACCGATATTGCATAAACTCCTTTACAAAAGCGATCTAAAAGAAAAATATATTGGGTTTGATACAAGGAAACACATGTACATTTTTCAAATTATATTTAAAATATAAAGTATTTATTTTTCGATAATATTTGATTACTTACTAATTCTTTGCCATTTGCACACCCAACTATCTTCTGGACTCATTGCTGCAATCATGCTGATGAGTAGAAAAACGAAATAATTATGAAATAATATATAATCCAAAAAGAGACATTTCTATGAATGTCACATATTGAAAGCTTTATTTATATTATAGATGTTAAAAAATAAAAACATACCCATCGAAATTAGAACTCGTACAATCAAAAACATTGTCTTTGTTATTTTTCATACGTAAAAATTCATCACAATTGTCACAACCATCAAATTCAAACTGATCGAAAGTCTACCAGAATTAAAGAGAAAAAATACTCTAAATAAATAAATAAAATACAGATTTGTTTTAACGTTTGGAAAACTTCGATAAAAATTATACATACCTTGATCAACGAGCATACTAAACATGCTCTTAGACCACGTAAATCTTTCGGCACCGTTTCCATTGATATAACAAAATTATACACTTTCTTTTAAAAATGTTTACAGCGAAACAACTTTTCAATTACTTACAGGTTAACTCGTGCCATCGTGTCAGATAAATCGAATATGACTGTGAATTAACTGTAATTAACGATGTTTAAAGAAGAAGGTATTATTATTATGAAGAAGGTATTACTATTATATATATCCAAACTTGTGCCATCTAGCGTTACAAATATGTAATAAACTTTCTAACCTTAAGACTGTTCCCAATTTTCCCAACTAGCATATACGACTTCAGCACTACATACGGACAAAATAGGAACTACAAGTGGGAATGGGAAATACTGTTGCACGCATGGGTCTACCAAATTAGTTATAAACTTATATAGTCGAATAAATTAGTATGAGTTAGAATAGAAAATGTTACTCAACTGGATTCAAATTAAAAGTTTTCATTTACTCACATTTATAATTACTTTAATGTGTCAATCTCAATAATCCGTGATAAATACGATATAGCGTCGGTACATATTTATATGGAAATAAACTAATTTCTTCATTTTTATGAAAATAATATTTAATATATAAATATATATTCACTAATTATTATTTTTCACTAAATAATTGACGAACTTTTGATTTAAGTCACAAATGCATGTATTTTATATATATTTGTTCATAGAATTTTAATATATTAAATATATATATATATTTGTGCAAATATTATTAGCAATATAAAGTGATTATATACAGCTATTCGCTTAATAGTAATGGGAATTAATTCTATCATATTGCAAGTAGAAGTAGAAGTAGAATTTTATTTAAGATATGCAGCCATTCGCCCGATAGTATTTATATCCTATTGGTTCTCAATATAATACAAATACTACCGACCCAGGTCCCACCGCGTGGAGGTTGCTGCATGCGAAGACCCACGGGCTAACGGGGAATTTACTCTAAAATCCACGAGCCGAGATGCCTTTCCGCTTCGGGAGCTTCGGGCTTCTCAGCAAACTGGAGATGTATAAAACCCCGCTTACAGATTGCTCCACTGTCCACACCGTCGGCTTCAGACATCTCGAGACACGACCGGTCGTGTCTATATTTCGATTTCAAAAACCAAACGAAGTCCTCGGTAGGACTAAATCTCGCGATCGCGAACACCCACGCGCGTGCCGGCCGTCACGCGCATGAGTGTTTTCCCTATCATTCGCGTACGGAAGCAAGGAGACATACCCTCACTGCGTATAACAAAAATTATATGCAGAGAGGTTCCTTTAACTTCCGTGCATAATCCCAAGATGATAGGTCCAGCGATCTCCTAACCTGAAACACAAAAAAGTAAAAGCAGAAGAGAAAATTATATGTAAAAGTTATATGCAAGAAGACATTTATATTTAAAAATTTCCTTATAAAAATTTAAGTTCACGATGATCGATCTTTCGGTCAGCTAATCTGAAACAGAAAAAGAATAAGAAGAGAAGAGGTAGACATAAAAGCAAAAATTAAATAGATAATAAAAATTAAATATAACAGCAAAAATTATATGCAAAATTTTATGCAAAAAGAAATTTATATTCAAAAACTTCTCTGTAAAAATATAATTTCACGATAATATGTCCTTCGATGATCGGTCCTTCGATGATCGGTCCTTCGATGATCTAATCTGAAACAGAAAAGGTTTAAAAGAAGACGAAGACAAGAAGAAAAAGAAAAGAGGAGGAGAAGAAAGTAAGAAGGCAAATGGAATAAAGAAAATACGAGAATTTGTGTAAGAGCGCGTGAAAAAAATAGAATTCCGAATGATGAGTTTCCATCTCTAGATTCGTTTCACTTGACGGAAATCAGAGTCCCATAAATGAATTTAATTTTTTCGTAGTGTAAGAATGAATCCCGCCTAAGGCCCACACCCGAGGGCCCCTCCCAAGGGTCCCACCCGAGAGAAACTAAAATAAGATAGCGAACATAAGTACGACAGACGTTTCCTGTGGGATTTTCGACAAATTTAATTTAGGATCCGGATGTGTTCAATATATCTATCTGTCGAAATATAACTAACAACTTAAAATGTAATTAATTTAACGTTTAATTGAAACTATAGAGAAGAGAGATTTTGGAAGAACATTGAAATGTGCAGCCATTCGCCCGGTACTACTTGCGTTATATAATTACATATATAATATAGTTATAGATTGTAGATATAATTTAGACATAGATTTCGATGTTTCGCAAGTACTACCGACCCAGGTCCCACCGCGTGGAGGTAGCTGCATCTGGGGACCCACGAGCTAACGGGGACTCTACTCTCTAAGATTCGCGAGACCGGCGTGAACAAATAATCGCCGAACAAATAAAACGAAGTCCGCGGTAGGACTTTTTATCGCGCCCGAACACTCCCGTGAGTGTTAGGAAAACGGTGACTATACTCTAAATTCGTGTTCGCGGCGTTCCATGTACTAACCAAGAAATCAGGCGGCTAACTGGAGGAGGGTCAGTCCACGCTTACAGATAGCAAACCATTCTACTCGGCAGCACATAAACCGACTCACTAGCACGACCGGTCATATATTCGTTTTTAGCAATCAAGCGTAGTCCATAGCGGTAGGACTTTTAATCGCGCCCGAGAACATCGCCTGTGTTCGCCGACACACGCGCGAGTGTTCTTCCTATCCTACCCGTATTCCGCGCGGATAAATCGAGATTCTCGAAAAGAAGAAGAGAAAGAGAAGAAAAGTAGAAGAAAATGAGAAGAGAAGAAAGCCAGAACGTGCGTACACGTGAAAAGTATGGACCAGAAAAGAAAAGAAAGGAAAGAAAATCCGTAAGCTGCAATGGAACACATGCACGTGTGAAAAAGATGAAATTGGAAAGAAAAGATGGAGACAGAAGATCACTACACCCGAGGAAAACCAGAGTATGAAAATCCAGCTCGATTTTTTGGTACTGAAAGAAGGAGACCCGCACAGAAGCCCACGCCCAAGGGCCCATCCCAAGGGACCCACCCGAGAGAAACTATAATAATTAATCTCGAATAATTATTATGTAGGTAAGTGTTTCAATAAATAGAAATGACTATACATTTATGGCTAAATATAGGGAAAATGTAGAAGAGAACGTACTTCGATTGCACGTACTTCGAAATTCAGTTGGAATTCGATAGAGAAAATCTTAGTAAAATCTTGAAACATGCAGCCATTCGCTCGGAAATACTTGCAGGCTAGAAGATATCGATACATCACAAGTACTGCCGACCCAGGTCCCACCGCGTGGAGGTTGCTGCTGCTGGAGACCCGCGGACTAACGGTGACTCTACTCTTTACTACTTCTACTACTATCAAGAAAGCAAAGCAACGGGGCGACCTCCACTCCCGACGAATTCAAGCCTCCAAACGCTAAAATTGCAGCCCCATGCGTCTCCGCATTTGGGAACCGACTTACGCATAGCTCAACTATCCAACACCGGAAGCTTCGATCACCACTAGAGCACGACCGGTCGTGCTTTCGCGACAAACGCCGGAACCCAAAATTGAATCCTACCGCACTCACAAATACTTACGCGAGTATTCCGGAAACACTCACGCGAGTATGTTGAGTACGTTGGAGCCAAGTTTGGACTTAATCGCGCCCGAGAACACCAACGTCTATGCCAGCCGACATAAGCGAGTGTTCTTCTATCTTGCCCGAACAGGAGAAAAGAAATCCTTCTACGCCTGAGGTAGAAAGATTCTTTAAGCACCCGTGTAAAAATCTAAGTCCCTCGATGATCCTTGGGCGCATCCTTGGTTGCGGCACGTGGAAATACACGGACTAACGGGGATTCTACTCTAAAATCCACGAGCCGAGATGCCTTTCCGCTTCGGGAGCTTCGGGCTTCTCAGCAAACTGGAGATGTATAAAACCCCGCTTACAGATTGCTCCACTGTCCACACCGTCGGCTTCAGACATCTCGAGACACGACCGGTCGTGTCTATCTTTCGATTTCAAAAATCAAAACGAAGTCCTCGGTAGGACTAAATCTCGCGATCGCGAACACCCACGCGCGTGCCGGCCGTCACGCGCGTGAGTGTTTTCCCTATCATTCGCGTACGGAAGCAAGGAGACATACCCTGCCTGCATATAACAAAAATTATATGCAGAGGGGTTCCTTTAACTTCCGTGCATAATCCCAAGATGATAGGTCCAGCGATCTCCTAACCTGAAACACAAGAAGAGTAAAAGGAGAAGAGAAAATTATATGTAAAAGTTATATGCAAGAAGACATTTATATTTAAAAATTTCCTTATAAAAGTTTAAGTTCATGATGATCGATCTTTCGGTCAGCTAATCTGAAACAGAAAAAGAATAAAAAGAGAAGAGGTAGACATAAAAGCAAAAATTAAATAGATAATAAAAATTAAATATAACAGCAAAAATTATATGCAAAATTTTATGCAAAATTTTATGCAAAAAGAAATTTATATTCAAAAACTTCCCTGTAAAAATATAATTTCTCGATGATATGTCCTTCGATGATCGGTCCTTCGATGATCGGTCCTTCGATGATCTAATCTGAAACAGAAAAGGTTTAAAAGAAGACGAAGTCAAGAAGAAAAAGAAAAGAAGAGGAGAAGAAAGTAAGAAGGCAAATGGAATAAAGAAAATACGAGAATTTGCGTAAGAGCGCGTGAAAAAAAGAGAATTCCGAATGATGAGTTTCCGTCTCTAGATTCGTTTCACTTGACGGAAATCAGAGTCCCATAAATGAGTTTAATTTTTCCGTAGTGTAAGAATGAATCCCGCCTAAGGCCCACACCCGAGGGCCCCTCCCAAGGGTCCCACCCGAGGGAAACTAAAATAAGATAGCGAACATAAGTACGACAGACGTTTCCTGTGGGATTTTCGACAAAATTAATTTAGGATCCGGATGTGTTCAATATATCTATCTGTCGAAATATAACTAACAACTTAAAATGTAATTAATTTAACGTTTAATTGAAACTATAGAGAAGAGAGATTTTGGAAGAACATTGAAATGTGCAGCCATTCGCCCGGTAGTACTTGCGTTATATAATTACATATATAATTTAGTTATAGATTGTAGATATAATTTAGACATAGATTTCTATGTTTCGCAAGTACTACCGACCCAGGTCCCACCGCGTGGAGGTAGCTGCATCTGGGGACCCACGAGCTAACGGGGATTCTACTCTCTAAGATTCGCGAGACCGGCGTGAACAAATAATCGCCGAACAAATAAAACGAAGTCCCCGGTAGGACTTTTAATCGCGCTCGGACACTCACGTGAATGTCCGAATGACTCTACTATAAAATACGCATTACCGGCGTAATTTTATCTATCTATCAAGCAAATAAATCTAAGTCCACGGTAGGACACTTAATTCGCGCCCGAACACTCACGTGGTGTTAGTACAACGGCAACTTTACTCTACAATACGCGTTCCCGGCGTTCGCGAGGTAACATGAGCGAACAGAGACATCAAGTCCGCAACGGTATCCTACTAGGGATGACGTTGAGGCCGTCAGCCTCGGATGCCCACATCCCGCCTTTAAGCACGACCGTCCGTGCCTTTCGCATTTCGAGCAATAAAACGTGGTCCACGGTAGAACCTTTAATCGCGCCCGAACACCCACATGAGTGTTAAAATAACGGTGATTCTACTCTAATTCGCGGTCCCGCGGGGTTGCATACACCTCACCATGGACTCAGGTGACTATAGATATAAGGTGGGTCAGTCAACGGACTGAACATCCTTACAAATAGACATAAACCATCCTCCTCAGTAGCACATAGACCGTCTCACTCTACAGTCATCCGATGACCGTATCACGACCGGTCATTTATTCGGTTTTAGCAATCAAACGAAGTCCATTATCGTAGGACTTTTAATCGCGCCCGAGAACACCACGCCTGTGCCCGCCGACACACGCGCAAATGTTCTTGTTATCCTACCCGTATTCGCGCCTAACGATGGATTATGAACCGAACCATTCGACGATACATCGGACCTATGCCGATATATCGAAAACTGTGAAGAAGAGGAGAAGAAGAAGAGAAGAAGAAGAAAAGGAAGCCGGAACGTGCGCGCATGTTAAAACGATAGAACTTGGAAGAAAAGAGAGAAAAGAATACCTGTAAGATGGAATGAAACACGTATGTATGTGAAAAAGATGGAATTGAAAGGAAGAGAAGAGAAAAGAAAAGAAAAGGAATGATGGATCCGATCAAAACCAGAGTACAAAAATCGAGCTGGATTTTTCGATATAGAAAAGAGACCCGCACAGAAGCCCACGCCCATGGGCCCATCCCATGGGACCCACCCGAGAGGAACTATAGTAATTAATCAAATTACTTCAATTATTATCGAGCTATGCGCTTCAATGAATAGAAATGACGGTACACCTATTGATGAATATACGAAAGATGTAAGAAACCATGTGAAATGTAATTTGGAATTACATAGAAAAGATTTTGGAAAATTCTTTGAAACATGCAGCCATTCGCTCGATAATACTTGTATCACAAAAGATTTCGACAAATCGCAAGCATTACCGACCCAGGTCCCACCACGTGGAGGTTGCTGCATCCGGAGACCCACGAGCTAACGGGGTCTCTACTCTAAAATCCACGAGCCGAGATGCCTTTCCGCTTCGGGAGCTTCGGGCTTCTCAGCAAACTGGAGATGTATAAAACCCCGCTTACAGATTGCTCCACTGTCCACACCGTCGGCTTCAGACATCTCGAGACACGACCGGTCGTGTCTATCTTTCGATTTCAAAAATCAAAACGAAGTCCTCGGTAGGACTATATCTCGCGTTCGCGAACACCCACGCGCGTGCCGGCCGTCACGCGCGTGAGTGTTTTCCCTATCATTCGCGTACGGAAGCAAGGAGACATACCCTGCCTGCATATAACAAAAATTATATGCAGAGAGGTTCCTTTAACTTCCGTGCATAATTCCCACGATGATAGGTCCCACAAGCGATCACCTAGCTTGTAACAGAAAAAGAGTAAAAGAAAAATATGTAATTATATGCAAAAATAATATGCAATATTAAATGCAAAAAGCCATTTATATATAAATATATATTTAAAATCAAAATACAATTAAAAAATAAATTAATGATCAAATAAAATAAAAAAGAACAAATATACGATTAAAATTTCTCTGTAAAAATTATTTTCACGTTGATCGGTCCTTCGACGATCGATCCCTCGATGATCTAACCTGAAACAGAACAAAAGTAAAAGAATAAGAGAAAAGGAATAAGAAAAATGAGAAGAGGAAAAGAAAAGAACAAGAGAACGAAGAAAAGATACACGCAATGTGAGCGTGAGAAAGATGGAGTTCGGAAGAATGGATAAGCAACTCAAAGATCGTTTCACTCGATGAAAATCAGAGTATCCAATAAATCAGAGTACTCAATAAATATTTGAGATTGATTTTTCTCTACTGAAGGAAAGAAACCCGCCTAAGGCCCACACCCGAGGGCCCCTCCCAAGGGTCCCACCCGAAACTAGTTGTAAATAAAATTTAATAAAACTAATTAATATAATAAATAAAAGGATATAATTAATATAATTCATAAAGATATATAATTAATAAAAGCGAATAAGAATAAATAGAAACGAGAGGGAATATAAGTGCGACAGAAATGTTTTCTGTCCGTTCTCTTAAAACATTAACTTAAGATTTTAATATATTCAATTCATTTTTCTGTCAAATTATAACTAACAATTTAAAATGTAATTAATTTAACGTCTAATTGTAATTAGACAGAAAAGAGACTTTGGAACAACATTGAAATATGCAGCCATCCGCCCGGTAGTACTTGCGTTATATGATTATATATACAATTTAGTTATACATTTTAAACAATATCTATATAGTTTAGACATAGATTTCACTATATCGCAAGTACTTCCGACCCAGGTCCCACCCCGAGGAGGTTGCTGCATCTGGAGACCCGCGGGCTAACGGGGACTCTACTCTAATATTCGCGTGACCGGCGTGATCAAATAATCGGCGTTCTATAAAACGAAGTCCCCGGTAGGACTTTTAATCGCGCCCGACACTCCCGGGAGTGTTATAATAACGGTGACTCTACTCTAAGTTCGCGTTCGCGGCGTCCACGCACCAACCGAGAATTCAGGCGGCTAACTGGAGGAGGGTCAGTCCACGCTTACGGATAGCAGATCCATACCACTCGGCAGCACACGAACCGACACACGACCGGTCAATATTCGATACAGCAATCAAACGAAGTCCATCACCGTAGGACTTTTAATCGCGCCCGAGAACATCACGCTTGTGTCCGCCGACACACGCGCGAGTGTTCTTCCTATCCTTCCCGTATCCGCGTCTAGCAATCGATTATGAACCGAACCTTTCGACGATATATCGGATTCTCGTCGATATATCGAAATCCATGAAGAGGAGGAGAAGCAGAAGAGAAAGAAAAGAAAAGAAAGCCGGAACATGCGCGCACGTGAAAACGATAGAATTCGGAAGGAAAGAAAGAAAGAATAATCGGAACATATGCACGTGTGAGAACGATGAAATTGAAAAGAGAAGATAGACATAGAATGTAGGTACGCTTGACCAAAACTAGAGTACGAAAATCAAGCTCGATTTTTCGATACTGAAAGGAGACCCGCACAGAAGCCCACGCTCATGAGCCCAACTCATGAGACCCACCCAAGAGAAATTATAATAATTAATCTGGTGTATTCATTTCCGAATATACAAAAGATATAAGAATCAATGTAAAATGTACAAACTTCGACGTTTACTTTGGAATAACATAGAAAAGATTTTGGATAAGACTTCAAATATGCAGCCATTCGCTCGGTAATACTTGCAGGCTAGAAGATATCGATACATCACAAGTACTGCCGACCCAGGTCCCACCGCGTGGAGGTTGCTGCATGCGAAGACCCACGGGCTAACGGGGAATCTACTCTAAAATCCACGAGCCGAGATGCCCTTCTGCTTCGGGAGCTTCGGGCTTCTCAGCAAACTGGAGATGTATAAAACCCCGCTTACAGATTGCTCCACTGTCCACACCGTCGGCTTCAGACATCTCGAGACACGACCGGTCGTGTCTATATTTCGATTTCAAAAATCAAAACGAAGTCCTCGGTAGGACTAAATCTCGCGATCGCGAACACCCACGCGCGTGCCGGCCGTCACGCGCGTGAGTGTTTTCCCTATCATTCGCGTACGGAAGCAAGGAGACATACCCTGCCTGCATATAACAAAAATTATATGCAGAGAGGTTCCTTTAACTTCCGTGCATAATCCCAAGATGATAAGTCCAGCGATCTCCTAACCTGAAACACAAAAAAGTAAAAGCAAAAGAGAAAATTATATGTAAAAGTTATATGCAAGAAGACATTTATATTTAAAAATTTCCTTATAAAAATTTAAGTTCACGATGATCGATCTTTCGGTCAGCTAATCTGAAACAGAAAAAGAATGAAAAGAGAAGAGGTAGACATAAAAGCAAAAATTAAATAGATAATAAAAATTAAATATAACAGCAAAAATTATATGCAAAATTTTATGCAAAAAGAAATTTATATTCAAAAACTTCTCTGTAAAAATATAATTTCACGATGATATGTCCTTCGATGATCGGTCCTTCGATGATCGGTCCTTCGATGATCTAATCTGAAACAGAAAAGGTTTAAAAGAAGACGAAGACAAGAAGAAAAAGAAAAGAGGAGGAGAAGAAAGTAAGAAGGCAAATGGAATAAAGAAAATACGAGAATTTGCGTAAGAGCGCGTGAAAAAAATAGAATTCCGAATGATGAGTTTCCGTCTCTAGATTCGTTTCACTTGACGGAAATCAGAGTCCCATAAATGAGTTTAATTTTTTCGTAGTGTAAGAATGAATCCCGCCTAAGGCCCACACCCGAGGGCCCCTCCCAAGGGTCCCACCCGAGAGAAACTAAAATAAGATAGCGAACATAAGTACGACAGAAGTTTCCTGTGGGATTTTCGACAAAATTAATTTAGAATCTGGATGTGTTCAATATATCTATCTGTCGAAATATAATTAACAACTTAAAATGTAATTAATTTAACGTTTAATTGAAACTAGAGAGAAGAAAGATTTTGGAAAAACATTGAAATGTGCAGCCATTCGCCCGGTAGTACTTGCGTTATATAATTACATATATAATTTAGTTATAGATTGTAGATATAATTCAGACATAGATTTCGATGTTTCGCAAGTACTACCGACCCAGGTCCCACCGCGTGGAGGTAGCTGCATCTGGGGACCCACGAGCTAACGGGGACTCTACTCTCTAAGATTCGCGAGACCGGCGTGCACAAATAATCGCCGAACAAATAAAACGAAGTCCGCGGTAGGACTTTTAATCGCGCCCGAACACTCCCGTGAGTGTTAGGAAAACGGTGACTCTACTCTAAATTCGCGTTCGCGGCGTTCCATGTACTAACCAAGAAATCAGGCGGCTAACTGGAGGAGGGTCAGTCCACGCTTACAGATAGCAAACCATTCTACTCGGCAGCACATAAACCGACTCACTAGCACGACCGGTCATATATTCGTTTTTAGCAATCAAGCGTAGTCCATAGCGGTAGGACTTTTAATCGCGCCCGAGAACATCGCCTGTGCTCGCCGACACACGCGCGAGTGTTCTTCCTATCCTACCCGTATTCCGCGCGGATAAATCGAGATTCTCGAAAAGAAGAAGAGAAAGAGAAGAAAAGTAGAAGAAAATGAGAAGAGAAGAAAGCCAGAACGTGCGTACACGTGAAAAGTATGGACCAGAAAAGAAAAGAAAGGAAAGAAAATCCGTAAGCTGCAATGGAACACATGCACGTGTGAAAAAGATGAAATTGGAAAGAAAAGATGGAGACAGAAGATCACTACACCCGAGGAAAACCAGAGTATGAAAATCCAGCTCGATTTTTTGGTACTGAAAGAAGGAGACCCGCACAGAAGCCCACGCCCAAGGGCCCATCCCAAGGGACCCACCCGAGAGAAAATATAATAATTAATCTCGAATAATTATTATGTAGGTAAGTATTTCAATAAATAGAAATGACTATACATTTATGGCTAAATATAGGGAAAATGTAGAAGAGAACGTACTTCGATTGCACGTACTTCGAAATTCAGTTGGAATTCGATAGAGAAAATCTTAGTAAAATCTTGAAACATGCAGCCATTCGCTCGGACATACTTGCAGGCTAGAAGATATCAATACATCACAAGTACTGCCGACCCAGGTCCCACCGCGTGGAGGTTGCTGCTGCTGGAGACCCGCGGACTAACGGTGACTCTACTCTTTACTACTTCTACTACTATCAAGAAAGCAAAGCAACGGGGCGATCTCCACTCCCGACGAATTCAAGCCTCCAAACGCTAAAATTGCAGCCCCATGCGTCTCCGCATTTGGGAACCGACTTACGCATAGCTCAACTATCCAACACCGGAAGCTTCGATCACCACTAGAGCACGACCGGTCGTGCTTTCGCGACAAACGCCGGAACCCAAAATTGAATCCTACCGCACTCACAAATACTTACGCGAGTATTCCGGAAACACTCACGCGAGTATGTTGAGTACGTTGGAGCCAAGTTTGGACTTAATCGCGCCCGAGAACACCAACGTCTATGCCAGCCGACATAAGCGAGTGTTCTTCTATCTTGCCCGAACAGGAGAAAAGAAATCTTTCTACGCCTGAGGTAGAAAGATTCTTTAAGCACCCGTGTAAAAATCTAAGTCCCTCGATGGTCCTTGGGCGCATCCTTGGTTGCGGCACGTGGAAATACACGGACTAACGGGGATTCTACTCTAAAATCCACGATCCGAGATGCCTTTCCGCTTCGGGAGCTTCGGGCTTCTCAGCAAACTGGAGATGTATAAAACCCCGCTTACAGATTGCTCCACTGTCCACACCGTCGGCTTCAGACATCTCGAGACACGACCGGTCGTGTCTATATTTCGATTTCAAAAATCAAAACGAAGTCCTCGGTAGGACTAAATCTCGCGATCGCGAACACCCACGCGCGTGCCGGCCGTCACGCGCGTGAGTGTTTTCCCTATCATTCGCGTACGGAAGCAAGGAGACATACCCTCACTGCGTATAATAAAAATTATATGCAGAGAGGTTCCTTTAACTTCCGTGCATAATTCCCACGATGATAGGTCCCTCAAGCGATCACCTAGCTTGTAACAGAAAAAGAGTAAAAGAAAAATATGTAATTATATGCAAAAATAATATGCATTATATACAAAAAGCCATTTATATAAAAATATACATTTAAAATCAAAATAAAATTAAAAAATAAATTAATTATCAAATAAAATAAAAAAGAACAAATATACGATTAAAATTTCTCTGTAAAAATTAATTTCACGTTGATCGGTCCTCCGACGATAGATCCCTCGATGATCTAACCTGAAACAGAACAAAAGTAAAAGAATAAGAGAACAGGAATAAGAAAAATGAGAAGAGGAAAAGAAAAGAACAAGAGAAACGAAGAAAAGATACACGAAATGTGAGCGTGAGAAAGATGGAGTTCGGAAGAATGGATAAGCAACTCAAAGATCGTTTCACTCGATGAAAATCAGGGTATCCAATAAATCGGAGTACTCAATAAACATTTGAGTTTGATTTCTCTCTACTGAAGGAAAGAAACCCGCCTAAGGCCCACACCCAAGGGCCCCTCCCAAGGGTCCCACCCGAAAATTGTCGTAAATAATATTTAATAAGACTAATTAATATAATAAATAAAAGGATATAATTAATATACTTCATAAAGATATATAATTAATAAAAGTCAATAAGAATAAATAGGACCGACAGCGAACATAAATGCGACAGAAAAGTTTTATGTACGTTGCTCTAATAAATCAATTTTTAATTTTGATATATTCAATTTATCTATCTGTCTAAATGTAACTATAAAAGTAAAATGCAATTAATTTAAAATCTAATTGAAATTAGACAGAAAAGCGATTTTAGAAAAAGATTGAAATATGCAGCCATTCGCCCGGTAGTACTTGCGCTATATAATTATATATATATAATTTAGTTATACATCTTAGATGTTATATATAATTTAATTATAGATTTTAGATGTAACTTAGATATAGAATTCGATATATTACAAGTACTACCGACCCAGGTCCCACCGCGTGGAGGTTGCTGCATGCGAAGACCCACGGGCTAACGGGGAATCTACTCTAAAATCCACGATCCGAGATGCCTTTCCGCTTCGGGAGCTTCGGGCTTCTCAGCAAACTGGAGATGTATAAAACCCCGCTTACAGATTGCTCCACTGTCCACACCGTCGGCTTCAGACATCTCGAGACACGACCGGTCGTGTCTATATTTCGATTTCAAAAATCAAAACGAAGTCCTCGGTAGGACTAAATCTCGCGATCGCGAACACCCACGCGCGTGCCGGCCGTCACGCGCGTGAGTGTTTTCCCTATCATTCGCGTACGGAAGCAAGGAGACATACCCTCATTGCGTATAATAAAAATTATATGCAGAGAGGTTCCTTTAACTTCCGTGCATAATTCCCACGATGATAGGTCCCTCAAGCGATCACCTAGCTTGTAACAGAAAAAGAGTAAAAGAAAAATATGTAATTATATGCAAAAATAATATGCAATATTATATGCAAAAAGCCATTAAATATAAATATATATTTAAAATCAAAATACAATTAAAAAATAAATTAATGATCAAATAAAATAAAAAAGAACAAATATACGATTAAAATTTCTCTGTAAAAATTAATTTCACGTTCATCGGTCCTTCGACGATCGATCCCTCGATGATCTAACCTGAAACAGAACAAAAGTAAAAGAATAAGAGAAAAGGAAAAAGAAAAATGAGAAGAGGAAAAGAAAAGAACAAGAGAAACGAAGTAAAGATACACGAAATGTGAGCGTGAGAAAGTTGGAGTTCGGAAGAATGGATAAGCAACTCAAAGATCGTTTCACTCGATGAAAATCAGAGTATCCAATAAATCAGAGTACTCAATAAATGTTTGAGTTTGATTTTTCTCTACTGAAGGAAAGAAACCCGCCTAAGGCCCACACCCAAGGGCCCCACCCAAGGGTCCCACCCGAAACTAGTCGTAAATAAAATTTAATAAAACTAATTAATATAATAAATAAAAGGATATAATTAATATAATTCATAAAGATATATAATTAATAAAAGCGAATAAGAATAAATAGGAACGAGAGGGAATATAAGTGCGACAGAAATGTTTTCTGTCCGTTCTCTTAAAAAATTAACTTAAGATTTTGATATATTCAATTCATTTATCTGTCAAATTATAACTAACAATTTAAAATGTAATTAATTTAACGTCTAATTGTAATTAGACAGAAAAGAGACTTTGGAACAACATTGAAATATGCAGCCATCCGCCCGGTAGTACTTGCGTTTTATGATTATATATACAATTTAGTTATACATTTTAAACAATATCTATATAGTTTAGACATAGATTTCACTATATCGCAAGTACTTCCGACCCAGGTCCCACCGCGTGGAGGTTGCTGCATCTGGAGACCCGCGGGCTAACGGGGACTTTACTCTAATATTCGCGTGACCGGCGTGATCAAATAATCGGCGTTCTATAAAACGAAGTCTGCGGTAGGACTTTTAATCGCGCCCGACACTCCCGGGAGTGTTATAATAACGGTGACTCTACTCTAAGTTCGCGTTCGCGGCGTCCACGCACCAACCGAGAATTCAGGCGGCTAACTGGAGGAGGGTCAGTCCACGCTTACGGATAGCAGATCCATACCACTCGGCAGCACACGAACCGACACACGACCGGTCATTATTCGATACAGCAATCAAACGAAGTCCATCACCGTAGGACTTTTAATCGCGCCCGAGAACATCACGCTTGTGTCCGCCGACACACGCGCGAGTGTTCTTCCTATCCTTCCCGTATCCGCGTCTAGCAATCGATTATGAACCGAACCTTTCGACGATATATCGGATTCTCGTCGATATATCGAAATCCATGAAGAGGAGGAGAAGCAGAAGAGAAAGAAAAGAAAAGAAAGCCGGAACATGCGCGCACGTGAAAACGATAGAATTTGGAAGGAAAGAAAGAAAGAATAATCGGAACATATGCACGTGTGAGAACGATGAAATTGAAAAGAGAAGATGGACATAGAATGTAGGTACGCTTGACCAAAACTAGAGTACGAAAATCGAGCTTGATTTTTCGATACTGAAAGGAGACCCGCACAGAAGCCCACGCTCATGAGCCCAACTCATGAGACCCACCCAAGAGAAATTATAATAATTAATCTGGTGTATTCATTTCCGAATATACAAAAGATATAAGAATCAATGTAAAATGTATGAACTTCGACGTTTACTTTGGAATAACATAGAAAAGATTTTGGATAAGTCTTCAAGTATGCAGCCATTCGCTCGGAAATACTTGCAGGCTAGAAGATATCGATACATCACAAGTACTGCCGACCCAGGTCCCACCGCGTGGAGGTTGCTGCTGCTGGAGACCCGCGGACTAACGGTGACTCTACTTTTTACTACTTCTACTACTATCAAGAAAGCAAAGCAACGGGGCGATCTCCACTCCCGACGAATTCAAGCCTCCAAACGCTAAAATTGCAGCCCCATGCGTCTCCGCATTTGGGAACCGACTTACGCATAGCTCAACTATCCAACACCGGAAGCTTCGATCACCACTAGAGCACGACCGGTCGTGCTTTCGCGACAAACGCCGGAACCCAAAATTGAATCCTACCGCACTCACAAATACTTACGCGAGTATTCCGGAAACACTCACGCGAGTATGTTGAGTACGTTGGAGCCAAGTTTGGACTTAATCGCGCCCGAGAACACCAACGTCTATGCCAGCCGACATAAGCGAGTGTTCTTCTATCTTGCCCGAACAGGAGAAAAGAAATCCTTCTACGCCTGAGGTAGAAAGATTCTTTAAGCACCCGTGTAAAAATCTAAGTCCCTCGATGGTCCTTGGGCGCATCCTTGGTTGCGGCACGTGGAAATACACGGACTAACGGGGATTCTACTCTAAAATCCACGATCCGAGATGCCTTTCCGCTTCGGGAGCTTCGGGCTTCTCAGCAAACTGGAGATGTATAAAACCCCGCTTACAGATTGCTCCACTGTCCACACCGTCGGCCTCAGACATCTCGAGACACGACCGGTCGTGTCTATCTTTCGATTTCAAAAATCAAAACGAAGTCCTCGGTAGGACTAAATCTCGCGATCGCGAACACCCACGCGCGTGCCGGCCGTCACGCGCGTGAGTGTTTTCCCTATCATTCGCGTACGGAAGCAAGGAGACATACCCTGCCTGCATATAACAAAAATTATATGCAGAGAGGTTCCTTTAACTTCCGTGCATAATCCCAAGATGATAGGTCCAGCGATCTCCTAACCTGAAACACAAGAAGAGTAAAAGGAGAAGAGAAAATTATATGCAAAAGTTATATGCAAGAAGACATTTATATTTAAAAATTTCCTTATAAAAGTTTAAGTTCATGATGATCGATCTTTCGGTCAGCTAATCTGAAACAGAAAAAGAATAAAAAGATAAGAGGTAGACATAAAAGCAAAAATTAAATAGATAATAAAAATTAAATATAACAGCAAAAATTATATGCAAAATTTTATGCAAAATTTTATGCAAAAAGAAATTTATATTCAAAAACTTCCCTGTAAAAATATAATTTCTCGATGATATGTCCTTCGATGATCGGTCCTTCGATGATCTAATCTGAAACAGAAAAGGTTTAAAAGAAGACGAAGACAAGAAGAAAAAGAAAAGAAGAAAAGAAGAGAAGAAAATAAGAAGGCAAATGGAATAAAGAAAATACGAGAATTTGCGTAAGAGCACGTGAGAAAAGTAGAATTCCGAACGATGAGTCTCCGTCTCAAGATTCGTTTCACTCGACGGAAATCAGAGTCCCATAAATGAGTTTAATTTTTCCGTAGTGTAAGAATGAATCCCGCCTAAGGCCCACACCCGAGGGCCCCTCCCAAGGGTCCCACCCGAGGGAAACTAAAATAAGATAGCGAACATAAGTACGACAAACGTTTCCTGTGGGATTTTCGACAAAATTAATTTAGGATCCGGATGTGTTCAATATATCTATCTGTCGAAATATAACTAACAACTTAAAATGTAATTAATTTAACGTTTAATTGAAACTATAGAGAAGAGAGATTTTGGAAGAACATTGAAATGTGCAGCCATTCGCCCGGTAGTACTTGCGTTATATAATTACATATATAATTTAGTTATAGATTGTAGATATAATTTAGACATAGATTTCGATGTTTCGCAAGTACTACCGACCCAGGTCCCACCGCGTGGAGGTAGCTGCATCTGGGGACCCACGAGCTAACGGGGATTCTACTCTCTAAGATTCGCGAGACCGGCGTGAACAAATAATCGCCGAACAAATAAAACGAAGTCCCCGGTAGGACTTTTAATCGCGCTCGGACACTCACGTGAATGTCCGAATGACTCTACTATAAAATACGCATTACCGGCGTAATTTTATCTATCTATCAAGCAAATAAATCTAAGTCCACGGTAGGACACTTAATTCGCGCCCGAACACTCACGTGGTGTTAGTACAACGGCAACTTTACTCTACAATACGCGTTCCCGGCGTTCGCGAGGTAACATGAGCGAACAGAGACATCAAGTCCGCAACGGTATCCTACTAGGGATGACGTTGAGGCCGTCAGCCTCGGATGCCCACATCCCGCCTTTAAGCACGACCGTCCGTGCCTTTCGCATTTCGAACAATAAAACGTGGTCCACGGTAGAACCTTCAATCGCGCCCGAACACCCATGTGAGTGTTAAAATAACGGTGATTCTACTCTAATTCGCGGTCCCGCGGGGTTGCATACACCTCACCATGGACTCAGGTGACTATAGATATAAGGTGGGTCAGTCAATGGACTGAACATCCTTACAAATAGACATAAACCATCCTCCTCAGTAGCACATAGACCGTCTCACTCTACAGTCATCCGATGACCGTATCACGACCGGTCATTTATTCGGTTTTAGCAATCAAACGAAGTCCATTATCGTAGGACTTTTAATCGCGCCCGAGAACACCACGCCTGTGCCCGCCGACACACGCGCAAATGTTCTTGTTATCCTACCCGTATTCGCGCCTAACGATGGATTATGAACCGAACCATTCGACGATACATCGGACCTATGCCGATATATCGAAAACTGTGAAGAAGAGGAGAAGAAGAAGAGAAGAAGAAGAAAAGGAAGCCGGAACGTGCGCGCATGTTAAAACGATAGAACTTGGAAGAAAAGAGAGAAAAGAATACCTGTAAGATGGAATGAAACACGTATGCATGTGAAAAAGATGGAATTGAAAGGAAGAGAAGAGAAAAGAAAAGAAAAGGAATGATGGATCCGATCAAAACCAGAGTACAAAAATCGAGCTGGATTTTTCGATATAGAAAAGAGACCCGCACAGAAGCCCACGCCCATGGGCCCATCCCATGGGACCCACCCGAGAGGAACTATAGTAATTAATCAAATTACTTCAATTATTATCGAGCTATGCGCTTCAATGAATAGAAATGACGGTACACCTATTGATGAATATACGAAAGATGTAAGAAACCATGTGAAATGTAATTTGGAATTACATAGAAAAGATTTTGGAAATTTCTTTGAAACATGCAGCCATTCGCTCGATAATACTTGTATCACAAAAGATTTCGACAAATCGCAAGCATTACCGACCCAGGTCCCACCACGTGGAGGTTGCTGCATCCGGAGACCCACGAGCTAACGGGGTCTCTACTCTAAAATCCACGAGCCGAGATGCCTTTCCGCTTCGGGAGCTTCGGGCTTCTCAGCAAACTGGAGATGTATAAAACCCCGCTTACAGATTGCTCCACTGTCCACACCGTCGGCTTCAGACATCTCGAGACACGACCGGTCGTGTCTATCTTTCGATTTCAAAAATCAAAACGAAGTCCTCGGTAGGACTATATCTCGCGTTCGCGAACACCCACGCGCGTGCCGGCCGTCACGCGCGTGAGTGTTTTCCCTATCATTCGCGTACGGAAGCAAGGAGACATACCCTGCCTGCATATAACAAAAATTATATGCAGAGAGGTTCCTTTAACTTCCGTGCATAATTCCCACGATGATAGGTCCCACAAGCGATCACCTAGCTTGTAACAGAAAAAGAGTAAAAGAAAAATATGTAATTATATGCAAAAATAATATGCAATATTAAATGCAAAAAGCCATTTATATATAAATATATATTTAAAATCAAAATACAATTAAAAAATAAATTAATGATCAAATAAAATAAAAAAGAACAAGTATACGATTAAAATTTCTCTGTAAAAATTAATTTCACGTTGATCGGTCCTTCGACGATCGATCCCTCGATGATCTAACCTGAAACAGAACAAAAGTAAAAGAATAAGAGAAAAGGAATAAGAAAAATGAGAAGAGGAAAAGAAAAGAACAAGAGAAACGAAGAAAAGATACACGAAATGTGAGCGTGAGAAAGATGGAGTTCGGAAGAATGGATAAGCAACTCAAAGATCGTTTCACTCGATGAAAATCAGAGTATCCAATAAATCAGAGTACTCAATAAATATTTGAGTTTGATTTTTCTCTACTGAAGGAAAGAAACCCGCCTAAGGCCCACACCCAAGGGCCCCTCCCAAGGGTCCCACCCGAAAATTGTCGTAAATAATATTTAATAAGACTAATTAATATAATAAATAAAAGGATATAATTAATATACTTCATAAAGATATATAATTAATAAAAGTCAATAAGAATAAATAGGACCGACAGCGAACATAAATGCGACAGAAAAGTTTTATGTACGTTGCTCTAATAAATCAATTTTTAATTTTGATATATTCAATTTATCTATCTGTCTAAATGTAACAATAAAAGTAAAATGCAATTAATTTAAAATCTAATTGAAATTAGACAGAAAAGCGATTTTAGAAAAAGATTGAAATATGCAGCCATTCGCCCGGTAGTACTTGCGCTATATAATTATATATATATAATTTAGTTATACATCTTAGATGTTATATATAATTTAATTATAGATTTTAGATGTAACTTAGATATAGAATTCGATATATTACAAGTACTACCGACCCAGGTCCCACCGCGTGGAGGTTGCTGCATGCGAAGACCCACGGGCTAACGGGGAATTTACTCTAAAATCCACGAACCGAGATGCCTTTCCGCTTCGGGAGCTTCGGGCTTCTCAGCAAACTGGAGATGTATAAAACCCCGCTTACAGATTGCTCCACTGTCCACACCGTCGGCTTCAGACATCTCGAGACACGACCGGTCGTGTCTATATTTCGATTTCAAAAACCAAACGAAGTCCTCGGTAGGACTAAATCTCGCGATCGCGAACACCCACGCGCGTGCCGGCCGTCACGCGCATGAGTGTTTTCCCTATCATTCGCGTACGAAAGCAAGGAGACATACCCTCACTGCGTATAATAAAAATTATATGCAGAGAGGTTCCTTTAACTTCCGTGTAAAAATCCCACGATGATCGGTCCCTCGATTACCTAACCTGAAACAGAAAAAGAATAAAAGAAGAGAAGATAGATATGTAAAAATTATATTCAAAATTATATGCAAATATACATAATGAAAAACAAATAATAATTAAAAAAATACAATAATTAAAATGAAATATATAATTAAAGAATAATGTTAATAATTAAAAAATAAATTAATAATTAAATAAAATAAATAAAACAAATATACAAATAAAACTTTTCTGTAAAAATTTAATTTCACGATGATCGATCCCTCAATGATCGGTGTCTCGATGATCTAACCTGAAACAGAAAAGAAATTAAAGATGAAGAGAAAAGGGAAAGGAGAAAAAGAAAAGAGTAGAAGAAAAGAAGAGAGGAAACGAAGAAAAGAAACACTGAAAATGTACATGAGAAAGATAGAACTCAGAAAAATGGATAAATATCTCGAAAATCATTTCACTAGACAAAAATCAGAATACGATATCTGAGTTTAATTTTTCCTTAGTGAGAAAATGAAACCCGCCTAAGGCCCACACCCGAGGGCCCCTCCCAAGGGTCCCACCCGAGAGAGACTAAAATAATTAATCTGGATTAATTGTTTCAATTATTATGTAGATATTGAATAAATAGAACTGCACGTAATAAATAAAAATGTAGAGTAATTCAACAAAAAGATTTCACAGAAAACGGTCACTTGATGATTTGTTCCTCGATGATTCATCTCTCCATCACCTAACTTGAAACAGAAAAAGAATAAAAGAAGGCGAATTTTAGAGAATTATTATTGATAATAATTAATAAACGTGAATAAGAATAAATAGGAACGATAGCTATACTAAAGTTTTCCGTGCGTTTCTCTATAAAATTATTTCAGAATATTGTTACATTTAATTTATCTGTCTCTCGAAATATGGTTAACACTGGAAAATATAATTAATTTAATGTCTAGTTGGAATTAAAAGGAAAAGATTTTCGAAAAACATTGAAATATGCAGCTATTCGCCCGGTAGTACTTTTGTTTTAACTAAATTATATGTATAATTTAGTTATAGATTTTTGATATAATTTAGAAATAGATTTTAATATATCGCAAGTACTACCGACCCAGGTCCCACCGCTTGGAGGTTGCTGCATCTGGGGACCCACGGGCTAACGGGGACTCTACTCTAAAATTCGCGTTCGAGATATCTTTCCGCTTCGGGAGTTTCAGGCTTATCAGAAAATTGGAGATGAACGAGACCCTGCTAACGAAAAACTCCACCGTCTACACCGTCAGCTTCAGACATCTCGAGACACGACCGGTCGTGTCTATATTTCGATTTCTAAAATCAAAACGTAGTCCTCGGCAGGACTTAATCTCGCGAACCGTGAACACTCTCGCGCGTGATGACCGGCACGCGCGTGAGTGTTTTTCCTATCATTCGCGTACGGAAGCAAGGAGACATACCCTCTTTGAATATAATATGAATTATATGCAGTGAGGTTCCATTAACTTCCGTGTAAAAATCACACGATGATCGTTCCCTCGATGATTTAGAATCAAATAAAGAGACAGAGTAAAAGAATAAAAGAAGATAGGAAGAAGAAAAAGACACGAAGAGAAGAGGAGAGCAACAGAAGAAGATAGAAAGGAGGAAAGAAACCGGGAATATGCGTGCGAGTGCACGAGAGAAAGATAGAATTTAGAAGGACGGGTGAATATCTTGAAGATCCCTTCACCCGAGAAAAATCAAAGTATTAAAATGAGAGAAAGTAGATTAATTAATTTCGAATAATTAAATTATTATATATTAATGCGTTTCAATAAATAGAAATATATGTAATTAATAAAAATGCATATAATAAATAGAAATGTGTAGAATAAATAGAAATGTATAAAATAAATAAAAATATATAATTATTCAAGAAATAAATTTCACGATGACCGTTCCCTCGATGATCCGTTTCTCCATGATTGGTACCTCTATGGTCTAACCTGAAACAGAAAAATATTAAAAGAAGAATAAAAGAAGAAAAAGAAAAGAAAGAAAAGGAGAAGAAAATAAAAAGAGAAAGGAGCTTTGCAAGATACTGAGACAGTAGCCCGCTCAAAGGCCCACACCCGAGGGCCCCTCCCAAGGGTCCCACCCGAGAGAAACTAGAATAATTAAACTGGAACAATTAATTTAGAATAATTGTTAAACTTATCATATATAGTCCTTCGCTTTTCAGTTATTCGCATTATATGCAGTTATTTCATCATATATGTATATATATTATTTACAAAAATAGAACTTTGAATGCAATTCAATTTAATTTTATAAGAGAAAATCAAAATGAAAAATTCTTGATTCTAATTTAATTAAATATTTTCTTGCCGTGATGCGCGAAAGAAAGAACTTGGTACATATGCACTTTTATTCAGTGCACTTTAGAAAGAAAACTTCAGAAAAAAAAATGTAAAGAAAAGAGAAATTTACAACTTGACTTTAATAATAAAAACGAATAAAACATATAATAATTCCATTCGCGTACGTCTATCATGGGATTGGAGACGGAGTGTTACATCATCCGAGATTCTGAAATTAACATTATTATTACATAAGAGCATTTTGAGTGACCACATAGTAAAGTTAAAATATGACTAAAAGCCATTTTTGGAGGGTTCTGTCGAACCTTCGAAAATAACTCTATAATCTAATAAAGTACCTCTTGAGTCACAATTTGTGGGGGCCTCTTCTATTCTTCATATTCAAACTACTATATGGAACATTCGATAACTATTATTAACTACCCTTATTCTAAAATGTAAAAGAATACTAATAAATCTAACGAAACTCGAAAGTCATCCTGAAACGAAAAATCGAAAGAAATTTACTAGTGGTCACTCAATGCTCTTTTACTAATTAATTACAACCGATCACCCGTGCCGATTCGGACCTTTCGTCCTCGACATGATTGAGTGATCAGAGGGACCTAAAAATTAACTCACTACTTAAGAAGTTCTGCGGTGGCTCCAAAACACTGGACCGCGATTTAGGTCGAAATTGAGGGTGGATGATTTGTAGTTGGTTGAAAATGAGGTAGGTCGACATCGAAGTTGGTTGAGATCCTCTTCGGTGATGCACTGACTCTAATTCGCGGTAGTTATTTATTAACGAACGGTCACTGATTCTATTTCGCGAAACTCTACTATCTTTTATAAGTACAGTCTGTGCGACTGTTAAAAAATCAAAAAACTATGCGGACAAACACTGACTCTAAGGACTGCATTGCACGCAGTCTATCCAAAAACACTTAAAGTTTAAATCGCGAAACGCGAACGAACAAACACTGCATCTACTTCGCGATAAATTTATTTTAGCGATACTAACACTCGATTACAACATTGCAACGCGCCCGATTGCAATGAGGTTCTGAAACATAAAAATAGAAACAAAATAATCAGTATCACTGTTATAATAAAAGATTGTGTAAATGATTCAACAAATATGTTATAGAGAAATATACTTACTTTAAGTCTTCGTTAATACTCGCTCGAATGTCATCCTGTGAAAATTTCTAAGTCCACTCTTGGAGATAGATTGTCAAAGACCTGCGAAAGTGCAGAATCTAAGTCTAAAATAAAGGAAATAGTATAGAATTATGAAAATATAAGTGATAGAAAATATATTTTCGTCGCCTCTTCGTTAATATTCGCTTTAATAGCACCCTGCAAAAATTTCTAAGTCCATTCCTCGAAATGACGATCTAATCTGAAACAGAAAAAGAATATGAGAGGAAATGAAAAGGAAATAGATAAATATAGAAGAGGAGAGGAAGAAAGGAAGAGAAAAGGAACTCTGAAAGATACTGAGACAGTAACCCGCACAAAGGCCCACACCCTTGGGCCCCACCCAAGGGTCCCACCCGAGACTTTCGATAAAATAAGAGATTTTGGAGACAAGTTTTAATATACAGCCATTCGCCCGTTAATACTTGTGATATAATCTAAATTTGATTTTCATATATATTTCAAGTTCTTCTAACCCAAGTCATGCCGCGAGAACGTTGCTGCATCTGGGAACCCATGAGCTAACGGTGACTCTACTCTAAAATTCGCGAAATTGGCACGATCAAATAATCGCCTTTCAATAAAACGAAGTCCCCGGTAGGACTTTTAATCACTCACGCGAGTGTTCGAATGACGGTGATTCTACTCTAAAATACGCATTACCGGCGTAATCTAATTTATATTTCAAGCAAATAAAATTTGATTTTATGGAAATAAAATTATGAGTTTAATTGAACTTTAGAAAAAATTAAAAGTGAAAAATTCATGACTCGACTTTAATGATGATTTTATTAAAATAAAATTATGATTTTAATTAAAATTTCAAAAAGAAAAACGCGATCACTCGACTTTAATAATAAAAATGCATGATATATACAAAAATTCTATTCGCGTGCGCGAGGCAATGTAAAATGGGAAATAGAATATTACGTCGTCTTAGTTTCGCAAATCTACATTACTTCTATATAAGAGCATTTTGAGTGACAACATGGTAAAATTAAAATATGACTAAGAGCCATTTTCGAAAAGTTCTGTAGAACCTTCGAAAATAACTCAATAGTCTAATAGTTGCCCTCTTGAGCCACAATTTGTGGGGGCCTCTTCGGCATATAGCCTCTTCATTGCTTCGTGCCCTAATCACAACTATAGAACATATTCGATAACTATCGTCAATATCAAAGAACTAACACCGACCCTTATTCTAAGATGTGGAAGAAAACTAATAAATCTAACGTAACTCTGAACCAAACCTGAAACGAAAAATCGAGAAAGCATCGGAAGAGAAACGAGAATTAATATATTAATTGCTGAAAATCCTAAGCTAAAAATTGATTAACTTATTCTATGTTCTACGCGTTGTGATTCTACAAGTCTCTTTGTTCTTTCAAAAGTAATGACTCTACTTTATTCATTCAAAAGCAATGACTCTATTGAGACTTATCTTTTATTAATAAAATTGATTAACCTTTATATAAAAATATAATGAAAAATCATTGGACGCTCCTTCTTACAAGCATTTATTCTAATTATTAGAAATTAAATTATATAATTTCGCTTGTAATCCAGAGACAATCCATCGCGAATGTCTTCTTGCTTACATATTATTAAAATTCGCAAATATCGCGATTCTTTACTATTTTCGCGAGAGAAAATTATTTAAAAATGCATTTAAGTACTCAAAATTTCAAATAATTATAATTGACGCGTTTGAACAAGAAGACTCTATCCTGATCTAATTAAAAAATCCAAAAATAACGAACCATTCACGAGTAAATTTCCGAAGAAATTTACTCGTGGTCACTCAATGCTCTTCTACTAATTAATTACAACCAATCACCTGTGCCGATTCGGACCTTTCGTCCTCGACAGGATTGGGCGATCGGAGGGACTTAAAAATTAACTTACTACTTAAGAAGTTCTGCGATGGCTCCAAAACACTGGTCCGCGATTTAGGTCGAAATTGAGGGTGGACGATTTGTAGTTGGTTGAAAATGAGGTAGGTCGACATCGAAGTTGGTTGAGATCCTCTTCGGTGATGCACTGACTCTAATTCGCGGTAGTTATTTATTAACGAACGGTCACTGATTCTATTTCGCGAAACTCTACTATCTTTTATAAGTACAGTCTGTGCGACTGTTAAAAAATCAAAAAACTACGCGGACAAACACTGACTCTAAGGACTGCATTGCACGCAGTCTATCCAAAAACACTTATGGTTTAAATCGCGAAACGCGAACGAACAAACACTGCTTCTACTTCGCGATAAATTTATTTTAGCAATACTAAAATTCGGTGACATCATTGCAACGAGTTCTGAAACAAAAATACAAACGAAATATAATATGTTCTAATGAAAACTATATAAATCATTCAAGAAATATGAGATAGAGAAATATATTTACCTTAATTCTTCGTCGAAACTTGTATGAATGGCATTTTGCGAAAATTTCGAAGTCCACTCGTGGAGAAAGAATGTCAAAGACCCTCGAAGGTGCGACAATTTCTAAGTCCAGTCGTGGAGATAGACTGTCAAAGATCCTCAAAGGTGTGAAAATTTCTAAGTCCACTCGTGGAGATAGAATGTCAAAGACCCTCGAAGGTGTGAAAATTTCTAAGTCCACTCGTGGAGATAGACTGTCAAAGACCCTGAGAGGTCCCAAAATTTCTAAGTCCACTCTTGGTGATAAATCGTCAAAGTCCCTCGAGAAAACAGAATCTGAGTCTGAAACAAAAGAAATAGTACAGAATTATGAAAATATGAATAGTAGAAAATATACTTGCGTCGACTCTTCGTTAATACTCCCTCGCATGGCTTCCTGAGAAAATTTCTAAGTCCTCTCGTAGAGATAGATTGTCAGAGACCCTCGAAGGTGTGAAAATTTCCAAGTCCACTCGTGGAGATAAACTGTCAAAGACCCTCGAAGGTGCGAAAATTTCTAAGTCCACTCGTGGAGATAGAATGTCAAAGACCCTCGAAGGTGCGAAAATTTCTAAGTCCAGTCGTGGAGATAGAATGTCAAAGACCCTCGAAGGTGCGAAAATTTCTAAGTCCACTCGTGGAGATAGAATGTCAAAGACCCTCGAAGGTGTGAAAATTTCTAAGTCCACTCGTGGAGATAGACTGTCAAAGACCCTGAGAGGTCCCAAAATTTCTAAGTCCACTCTTGGTGATAAATCGCCAAAGTCCCTCGAGAGAGCAGAATCTGAGTCTGAAACAAAAGAAATAGTATAGAATTATGAAAATATGAATAGTAGAAAATATACTTGCGTCGACTCTTCGTTAATACTCCCTCGCATGGCTTCCTGAGAAAATTTCTAAGTCCTCTCGTAGAGATAGTCAAAAACCATACGAAGGTGTGAAAATTTCTAAGTCCATTCGTGGAGATAGATCGTCAAAGTCCCGCGAATGTGCACCCGTCGAAATACAAAGCAATACTGAACTAGTAACTGTCAAAGGCGGTCAAAGATCCGATTTTGTTGTTGTCACGGGTGCGAGAGTACCCTCACTACACCATTTAATTCTAAAACAAAACAAATCGCGTAGAATATTGAAAGAATGAGTGATAGAATACCGTACTTACATTAAGTCTTCTCTATTACTTGCGGAAAACGCGTACTGCGAGAACTGCGATGTGTACTTGTCGAAATTCAAAGCAAGACTGAACCAGTAACTGTCAAAGTCGGTCGAAGGTCCGATTTTGTTGTCGTCACGGGTGGGAGAGTATCCCCACTGCACCATTTAATTCTAAAACAAAACACATCGCGTAGAATATTGAAAGAATGAGTGATAGAATACCGTACTTACATTAAGTCTTCTCTATTACTTGCGGAGAACGCGTACTGCGTGAACTGCGACGTGTACTCGTCGAAATTCGTATCAAGACTGAACCAGTAACTGTCAAAGTCGGTCGAAGGTCCGATTTTGTTGTCGTCACGGGTGGGAGAGTACTCCCACTTCTCCATGTACTTCTAAAACAAATTAATTCGCATAGAATATTGAAAGAATGAGTGATATAATTATGTTCTTACGTAAACTCTTCTTCATTACATGCGTTGAATGCGTACTGCGAGAATTAAGATGTGCACTCGTCGAAATTCAATGCAAGACTGAACCAGTAACTGTCAAAGTCGGTCGAAGGTCCGATTTTGTTGTCGTCACGGGTGGGAGAGTATCCCCACTGCACCATTTAATTCTAAAACGAAACAAATCGCGTAGAATATTGAAAGAATGAGTGATAGAATACCGTACTTACATTAAGTCTTCTCTATTACTTGCGGAGAACGCGTACTGCGAGGACTGCGATGTGTACTCGTCGAAATTCAAACCTAGACTGAACCAGTAACTGTCAAAGTCGTCAAAGATCCGATTTTGTTGTCGTCACGGGTGGGAGACTATCCCCACTACACCATTTAATTCTAAAATCAAACAAATCGCATAGAATATTGAAAGAATGAGTGATAGAATACCGTACTTACATTAAGTCTTCTCTATTACTTGCGGAGAACGCGTACTGCGAGGACTGCGATGTGTACTCGTCGAAATTCAAACCTAGACTGAACCAGTAACTGTCAAAGTCGGTCGAAGGTCCGATTTTGTTGTCGTCATGGGTGGGAGAGTACTCCCACTTCTCCATGTACTTCTAAAACAAATTAATTCGCATAGAATATTGAAAGAATGAGTGATATAATTATGTTCTTACGTAAACTCTTCTTTATTACTTGCGTAAAATGCGTACTGCGTGAATTACGATGTGCACTGGTCGAAATTCAAAGCAAGACTGAACCAGTAACTGTCAAAGTCGGTCGAAGGTCCGATTTTGTTGTCGTCACGGGTGGGAGAGTACTCCCACTTCTCCATGTACTTCTAAAACAAATTAATTCGCATAGAATATTGAAAGAATGAGTGATATAATTATGTTCTTACGTAAACTCTTCTTCATTACATGCGTTGAATGCGTACTGCGAGAATTAAGATGTGCACTCGTCGAAATTCAATGCAAGACTGAACCAGTAACTGTCAAAGTCGGTCGAAGGTCCGATTTTGTTGTCGTCACGGGTGGGAGAGTATCCCAATGCACCATTTAATTCTAAAACGAAACAAATCGCGTAGAATATTGAAAGAATGAGTGATAGAATACCGTACTTACATTAAGTCTTCTCTATTACTTGCGGAGAACGCGTACTGCGAGGACTGCGATGTGTACTCGTCGAAATTCAAACCTAGACTGAACCAGTAACTGTCAAAGTCGTCAAAGATCCGATTTTGTTGTCGTCACGGGTGGGAGACTATCCCCACTACACCATTTAATTCTAAAATCAAACAAATCGCATAGAATATTGAAAGAATGAGTGATAGAATACCGTACTTACATTAAGTCTTCTCTATTACTTGCGGAGAACGCGTACTGCGAGGACTGCGATGTGTACTCGTCGAAATTCAAACCTAGACTGAACCAGTAACTGTCAAAGTCGGTCGAAGGTCCGATTTTGTTGTCGTCATGGGTGGGAGAGTACTCCCACTTCTCCATGTACTTCTAAAACAAATTAATTCGCATAGAATATTGAAAGAATGAGTGATATAATTATGTTCTTACGTAAACTCTTCTCTATTACTTGCGTAAAATGCGTATTGCGTGAATTACGATGTGCACTGGTCGAAATTCAAAGCAAGACTGAACCAGTAACTGTCAAAGTCGGTCGAAGGTCCGATTTTGTTGTCGTCACGGGTGGGAGAGTACTCCCACTTCTCCATGTACTTCTAAAACAAATTAATTCGCATAGAATATTGAAAGAATGAGTGATATAATTATGTTCTTACGTAAACTCTTCTTTATTACTTGCGTAAAATGCGTACTGCGTGAATTACGATGTGCACCGGTCGAAATTCAAAGCAAGACTGAACCAGTAACTGTCCAGGTCGGTCGAAGGTCCGATTTTGTTGTCGTCACGGGTGGGAGAGTACTCCCACTTCTCCATGTACTTCTAAAACAAATTAATTCGCATAGAATATTGAAAGAATGAGTGATATAATTATGTTCTTACGTAAACTCTTCTTCATTACATGCGTTGAATGCGTACTGCGAGAATTAAGATGTGCACTCGTCGAAATTCAATGCAAGACTGAACCAGTAACTGTCAAAGTCGGTCGAAGGTCCGATTTTGTTGTCGTCATGAGTGGGAGAGTACTCCCACTTCTCCATGTACTTCTAAAACAAATTAATTCGCATAGAATATTGAAAGAATGAGTGATATAATTATGTTCTTACGTAAACTCTTCTTTATTACTTGCGTAAAATGCGTACTGCGTGAATTACGATGTGCACTGGTCGAAATTCAAAGCAAGACTGAACCAGTAACTGTCAAAGTCGGTCGAAGGTCCGATTTTGTTGTCGTCACGGGTGGGAGAGTACTCCCACTTCTCCATGTACTTCTAAAACAAATTAATTCGCATAGAATATTGAAAGAATGAGTGATATAATTATGTTCTTACGTAAACTCTTCTTTATTACTTGCGTAAAATGCGTACTGCGTGAATTACGATGTGCACCGGTCGAAATTCAAAGCAAGACTGAACCAGTAACTGTCCAGGTCGGTCGAAGCTGCGATTTTGTTGTCGTCACGGGTGGGAGAATATCCCCACTGCACCATTTAATTCTAAAACGAAACAAATCGCGTAGAATATTGAAAGAATGAGTGATAGAATACCGTACTTACATTAAGTCTTCTCTATTACTTGCGGAGAACGCGTACTGCGAGGACTGCGATGTGTACTCTTCGAAATTCAAAGCAAGACTGAACCAGTAACTGTCAAAGTCGTCAAAGATCCGATTTTGTTGTCGTCACGGGTGGGAGACTATCCCCACTACACCATTTAATTCTAAAATCAAACAAATCGCATAGAATATTGAAAGAATGAGTGATAGAATACCGTACTTACATTAAGTCTTCTCTATTACTTGCGGAGAACGCGTACTGCGAGGACTGCGATGTGTACTCGTCGAAATTCAAACCTAGACTGAACCAGTAACTGTCAAAGTCGGTCGAAGGTCCGATTTTGTTGTCGTCATGGGTGGGAGAGTACTCCCACTTCTCCATGTACTTCTAAAACAAATTAATTCGCATAGAATATTGAAAGAATGAGTGATATAATTATGTTCTTACGTAAACTCTTCTTTATTACTTGCGTAAAATGCGTACTGCGTGAATTACGATGTGCACTGGTCGAAATTCAAAGCAAGACTGAACCAGTAACTGTCAAAGTCGGTCGAAGGTCCGATTTTGTTGTCGTCACGGGTGGGAGAGTACTCCCACTTCTCCATGTACTTCTAAAACAAATTAATTCGCATAGAATATTGAAAGAATGAGTGATATAATTATGTTCTTACGTAAACTCTTCTTTATTACTTGCGTAAAATGCGTACTGCGTGAATTACGATGTGCACCGGTCGAAATTCAAAGCAAGACTGAACCAGTAACTGTCCAGGTCGGTCGAAGCTGCGATTTTGTTGTCGTCACGGGTGGGAGAATATCCCCACTGCACCATTTAATTCTAAAACGAAACAAATCGCGTAGAATATTGAAAGAATGAGTGATAGAATACCGTACTTACATTAAGTCTTCTCTATTACTTGCGGAGAACGCGTACTGCGAGGACTGCGATGTGTACTCTTCGAAATTCAAAGCAAGACTGAACCAGTAACTGTCAAAGTCGTCAAAGATCCGATTTTGTTGTCGTCACGGGTGGGAGACTATCCCCACTACACCATTTAATTCTAAAATCAAACAAATCGCATAGAATATTGAAAGAATGAGTGATAGAATACCGTACTTACATTAAGTCTTCTCTATTACTTGCGGAGAACGCGTACTGCGAGGACTGCGATGTGTACTCGTCGAAATTCAAACCTAGACTGAACCAGTAACTGTCAAAGTCGGTCGAAGGTCCGATTTTGTTGTCGTCATGGGTGGGAGAGTACTCCCACTTCTCCATGTACTTCTAAAACAAATTAATTCGCATAGAATATTGAAAGAATGAGTGATATAATTATGTTCTTACGTAAACTCTTCTTTATTACTTGCGTAAAATGCGTACTGCGTGAATTACGATGTGCACTGGTCGAAATTCAAAGCAAGACTGAACCAGTAACTGTCAAAGTCGGTCGAAGGTCCGATTTTGTTGTCGTCACGGGTGGGAGAGTACTCCCACTTCTCCATGTACTTCTAAAACAAATTAATTCGCATAGAATATTGAAAGAATGAGTGATATAATTATGTTCTTACGTAAACTCTTCTTTATTACTTGCGTAAAATGCGTACTGCGTGAATTACGATGTGCACCGGTCGAAATTCAAAGCAAGACTGAACCAGTAACTGTCCAGGTCGGTCGAAGCTGCGATTTTGTTGTCGTCACGGGTGGGAGAATATCCCCACTGCACCATTTAATTCTAAAACGAAACAAATCGCGTAGAATATTGAAAGAATGAGTGATAGAATACCGTACTTACATTAAGTCTTCTCTATTACTTGCGGAGAACGCGTACTGCGAGGACTGCGATGTGTACTCTTCGAAATTCAAAGCAAGACTGAACCAGTAACTGTCAAAGTCGTCAAAGATCCGATTTTGTTGTCGTCACGGGTGGGAGACTATCCCCACTACACCATTTAATTCTAAAATCAAACAAATCGCATAGAATATTGAAAGAATGAGTGATAGAATACCGTACTTACATTAAGTCTTCTCTATTACTTGCGGAGAACGCGTACTGCGAGGACTGCGATGTGTACTCGTCGAAATTCAAACCTAGACTGAACCAGTAACTGTCAAAGTCGGTCGAAGGTCCGATTTTGTTGTCGTCATGGGTGGGAGAGTACTCCCACTTCTCCATGTACTTCTAAAACAAATTAATTCGCATAGAATATTGAAAGAATGAGTGATATAATTATGTTCTTACGTAAACTCTTCTTTATTACTTGCGTAAAATGCGTACTGCGTGAATTACGATGTGCACTGGTCGAAATTCAAAGCAAGACTGAACCAGTAACTGTCAAAGTCGGTCGAAGGTCCGATTTTGTTGTCGTCACGGGTGGGAGAGTACTCCCACTTCTCCATGTACTTCTAAAACAAATTAATTCGCATAGAATATTGAAAGAATGAGTGATATAATTATGTTCTTACGTAAACTCTTCTTTATTACTTGCGTAAAATGCGTACTGCGTGAATTACGATGTGCACTGGTCGAAATTCAAAGCAAGACTGAACCAGTAACTGTCAAAGTCGGACGAAGGTCCGATTTTGTTGTTGTCACGGGTGGGAGAGTATCCCCACTACACCATTGAATTCTAAAACAAAACAAATCGCAAATAATAATGAATGAATGAGTGATAGAATACCGTACTTACATTAACTGTTCTCTGTTACTTGTGGTGGACACGTACTGCGAGAACTGCGACGTGTACTCGTCCAAATTCGAAGCAAGACTGAACTATTAATTGTCAAAGTCGGTCAAAAATCCGATATTGTTGTCATTACATGTCACTCAGAATCGCCAATTCCAAATTTAAGTATAAAATGATATAAATTTTATAAAATAGTAAGGAAATACGTGATATGTAAATATACTTACTTTAACTCTTCGTTGATTCTTGTAGAAAAACATCCTGAAGAAACTTCGTTGTTGATTCGTCGGAGTACAATGACAGAGTGATCTAATAACTGTTAACGTCAATGAAAAGTTCGATTTTGTTGACGTCATACGTGTTCAAAATTTGGAAGTATTGGTATTTTTAGTTAAAAATATTTTCTGTTCGTCGGTTATCATGTAATAATGTTTAAACGAACCTACAATTATACAAATATAAATTTTATGCACTTTGTGTACATTATATATTGTTTAAACAATTATAAAATTACCGAAAATATTAATTTTATAGTTTTCACGTTTAGAATGAAAGATATACGATGTTTACTCGTCGAAATGCAAACGGAAACTAACTCGATTATAGTCAAAGTCATTAAAATGTTCGTTTGTGTTGATTATCAACTTTTAACTCTATTTAAATATTAATTTAATTCTATTTTATACTTAACGCGTGTTTCAAGTTGTAGAATGTTTAAACAAATGTGCTATTGTTTAAATATTAAGTAATTTTATTTTGCGCATGTTAGAATTATTTATATAATTATAAAATAATCGAAAGTATGATGTATTTAAGCTTATTTATTTGGAAAGAGAATTCTTCGATGTTAACTCGTTGGAATGCAAGAGATAACTAACTGGATAATTGTATTGAAATATTAAATTAAAATTATTTTATATTTATCATGTGTTACGTAAAATGTTTAAGGAAATACACTATTGTTTAAATATTTACTTATTTTACTCCGTGTACATTATATATTGATCAAATATTAATTGTACATTGTTTATTTAATATATTGTACATTATTGAATAAATATATGTTTAAATAATCATATATCATAAAATGCACATAATTTATACAGTATTTAATTATATTTGTATTTCTTATTCTATTGCTTCTTCGTATTATTATTCTTGTTATTATATTTTGATATTAAATATTATTATTACATATATAATATTATTATGCAGTAATAATATATAATAGTAATTATAGTAATAGTATTAATAATTATATAATTAAATAAATATATAATAATATAATAGTAATAGTGAAACTACATAAAAATAGTGCTGAAAATTCTACCTCATAGATAATGTGAAAATGAACTTATTTTTCGATTTTTGTAAAAATGATGTATATTATATACGTACAAAAAGTATAAATTAGATGATCATATTCATTTACGATAAAATAAAAAAAAAAGAAAATACGGACGTAATCCATTCTTTCTCGAACTAACGAATCTAGATCCTTGTTATTCTATTAAACGTTTCTAATAATATTTTTACATTTTTAATATGAATTATATAAGACATAAATACAATAAAAACACAATAAAAAGGAAAATGGACATTTTTCTAAATTTTAGAAATTAAAATCCACTAGCATGAATGGCTGTACAGATATTTCCTTATTTTTAACATAGGATCATCATTGGAAGCTCATTAAATTATCTGAATGAGTTAATACAATTCCTCCGCGTGTGCATTGGATTCAACTTCAAAGATGAAGATTTAAGCTAGGATGAATTTTTGGAAAAGCTTTACTTTCATGCATAAATTATTCTCAAAAAAATATTATTTTTTGACACGATTTTTTTCAAAGAAAATAAAGTTCTTTCAATAATTCGAAAAAGACATGTGTTCGCTTAAACCTTCGTCTTTACAATGAAACCTTATTCGTCAAATTCGTTCAAGAATTATGTTTGTATTCATTGATATAAGCCATTATAAAATCAGAAATGATTAAGTTCAAACTTCGATATCAAGCGCGTACTTCTCAGTCGACTAAATAAAATTATCTATGCAGTTAAAATTAGGTGATAATTAAAAAAGAAAATCAGAAAAAAAAACAGCACAAGAATTAATATACTTTCTATTTACATATTATTCTTATATATTTTCTATTTACATATTATAAATATATATGTATAAATAGAACATTTCTATGTACATACTCGTATAAAATCGTACGTGATGCTCGTCATTCCATCATGTAGTACGTATATACGTATACATATAGTACATTGAACAAGATTCGATAATTTTAAAATCATCATCGAATATATCCATTTATTTAATCGATTATTAATCATACCTTATGATGAATATATAATATTTGTAACATAAGAATCAAGGTGTGGTGTTAAATAACAAAGAAAAAGAAAACAAATTAAAATGAATGATCAGAAAAGATCAAAAATATTCTTCGCAATTCTTTAATAACGGTGGGACTTCATATTCGTTTTAACGGTGTATCAACTACTACTTCGATTTTTCATTATTCATGACATGTCCTTCCTTTTTATATTCATCCATCTAGATACATCATAATTTCCAAAAATTCTACAATCAATCAGTCTTCGCGTTCTCTCTCTCTCTCTCTCTCTTCCTTTCTCTCTCTTTCTCTAACGCGAACGAAGTGATTTCTCCTCGCATATAGAAAAAGAAATGCGAGTTATATTTGTTTTTTACTGAGTACTTTGAAAAAACTCAGGTACTCGTTCAATGATAATCTACGTCATGATCTTCTATCGATATTCGCCTAAGTGTTATATATCTTGGTGAACCTTCGCGACGTCCTTCGTTAGTTGATTCTTTCCTTCGACCCAATTCACTTACCAATGGTATATCTTTTCGACCATTATTAAGACGTTTATTTCTGTAAGATCTATCAAGATTTCCCTCGATATCATCTATCGATGTTAACAACGGCATAGTGTATTTAATTTCGTCAATATCGTCGTCCCTTGGTCGAAATCTCATACGATCATCTGGAACTGGACGTCCATCCGGATAAACACGTGTAACCATTGGTCCAATCAAATATGGACCAACATGAATGTAATCATTCGTTGACACGCTTTCTTCCGTTATACTATTCGTCTCGCTATCATCGTTTCCTGTAAATATCGAACAAATTAGATATACAATGACTTTAATTTTTTGCAACGTTATATACACATGCACGCGATCCTTTCCTTTTTTGCAATCTTTTATCACAATTGTAACGATATAAATTGTGGAAGTCCTTATATGTAATTTTCAAAATCAATTATTCTTTTTGGAAATTTTTTAAAGAAAAAAAACGAAGATGATCGTGAGAAATAAAACGATTGTCGCGTCAGAATATAATATTCGTTTGACAATATAAATTAACAGTAACTCCTCCTCCTCCTCCTCTCGCGGGGCTATGGGTTTCTAGAAGGATATGGAGCACAGAGAAAATGTGAAAGCTACGTTGTACGTTCGATGAGAGTTCTCTTTTCTACTTTCGAGAAAAGTGACCCCGTTTAATTCTCAAGCAGCATCCAATAAATCTCTCGAATAAGGTTACGAATGTATTAAGAAAAATTCAATAATCAGATACTAATTAATATATAGTAAATTTTTTTCTTTTAATTTTCTTCTTTTCTCGTACCTATCGAAAGTCCATTTGTTGGGAAATAATTTCCTTTGATATCTTGATTAGTCCTAGACGAGAGTTTATTTGTTCCTATTAAAGTTCGCCAAACTGTGAATCAATAAATTTAAATCAGTACAATCAAAATGATATATTCAAAATTATTATTATATATATATAATAAGTTTGTATATTTTATATATATATAATATTTTGTATATTTTGTATATATTATATATATAATAATTATGATAATTATATATGAATAAATAATTATATATATATATATATATATATATATATATGCTTACTTATTTCTCTAGCATCACGTTGATATGGATCCAATTTATCGAGAACATTGTCATCTATATTAGCAAGATTTCGTATGCCAGTAATTAAGAAATTCTTACTGCAATCCGGTCTCGATGAATCGGCACAAAATTGCGTCGCTTGCTGACTAAACAATCTGTACAAACGACTCATCTGTAATGAATACAAAAATAATTATCGATTATATAGAAAATAACATACAAATTTTAATTTTTAGAAAACAGAAAGAAAAGAATGCGATTATCGTATTTTTAAATTTCCAATGCGTCTTATACTACATTAGAGAATCTAATTTGTCCCTTCGATAATTGCGGAAATTGGGAGAAAGCGGGGATGAGCATGACAATCGAATCGAATAGAAAATAATTAGCGCGGAAAGACAATGATAATACAGATATATACTTCGTTGTTCTTTTACATTTACCTAACGTAAAATCTATTGAAAATTAGTATATGTATATATAATATATTACAGTTATATATAATTATAATATATAATATTACAGTTATATATAAGTACAATATATATATATGTATGTATGTGTGTGTGTGTGTATATATAATGATATTTATACGAATGCTTAATAAAGAATTAGACCTTGAAATCTAAAGAAAATACGAGGACGGTCGACATTAAGATTTATGTTGATTATCGAAGTTCTGTGTATATATATATACGTGTGTATATATAGTAGAGAGATATTTAGTACTAGGTCGAGTGTACGAGCTTGAACTTCGACTGGAAAACGTTAATCACGTAGTATATATCGCATACTTTTGCCGATATAATACCGATATATATATATATATATATATATATATATATATATATATATATATATAATACAGAATATTTCAATAATTATTTATAAAATATAACATTTATCGAGAACGAATTAAGAAAAGAATATCCTCGATGACGTACAGTGAAAGCGTAAAGTAATTGAAATAAATTCATTCGAATGTTTACAAAATCTTTTTTCTTATCTAATGAAAAGTTATTTGTTCTATTCCGTGTAACATATCATAAAATGCAAGATACATATATATATATATATATATATATATATATATATATATATATATATATATATATATATATATATATATACTTGATAATCTGGATTAGACACGTTCATATATTTCCAACATTATTTTACTTACTTTTTCTTCTCTCGAAAGAAATTCCCACATAGGTATAGCTGATCCAATGACTCGCATCGTCACAAAAGAAATGAGAAAAATGGTGGTAAAGATCATTAGACTCTTCATTTCGTTTTCTTTTTTTTTTTTTTTTAATATATAATATAATGTGTTATACGTTATAAGTTAATATATAAACGAATATATGTGAGTATATGTATATCTCGCTCGAGGATTAATATATATATATATATATCGTTCGAAATTTTTGAAAAACGTAAGTAAAGCCACGAAATTAGTTATTTATATATATATATATATGCATGATGTATGCATGCATATGTGTATATATATATATATATATATATATATATATATATATATATATATATATATATATATTGTTAAGGCACAACACTACTTGTATCTTCGTAGATGTATCGTTAGATGTAATTTATAATAAAACGAGAGAAAAAGGGAGAGCTAATATTTATTCAACACGAATATATACGTTCTCAGCGGCTAATAGGCACAGAACTACGTTCGAATCGTTCAAAACATTTCATTTTATGTTCCACCACAAGTTGTTGTTTCGCGGTGCTCTCACTTCCTCCCACTACACAACAGTGGCGCTGCTAACGCTTCGTCTCACTAGATGGCAGTTGGCGCTGTATCGTCGTCGCTTCCTCAATGGTGTGTGTGTGTGTGTGTGTATATATATATCGGATTCCAGATAATACAAAGTAATATATTTACACATTTTCTTACATGTATATATATCTTATAATTTGTAAACACACGTATTGTAAAAGAAAGTTGTTTTACATTCACGTCGTTCATTGTATATAACAAACAATTAACCTATACGATTCTTAATTTCACTTTCGTTTACATGTATATTTGTATAAATATATTTATGTACTTTGGTCGTTTATAATTTCGTTTTATTTTTTTTCGACAGTTATAAATCGTTAAAAAAAAAAAAAAAGAGGAAAAGGAAACAGAATCCTTTCGCTGATACATTTGCAAATACGCAATGGATAGAAATTAAAATTGATAACGACTTTAACCTGCAATATTTCGACGCGTGTATGTTAATCAGTTATGTGCTGTTGGGAAAAAACAGACTTCATCGAACATAGTAGACATCAAAAAATGTTGGTTTCTCTCGTACCTTGAAATACCGGAGACGCTTCCGTGAGAGCATCATATTCTTATAATGCCTCAGGTCACTGTTCGATGACGTTACCACGGAACTATATGTATATACATATACATAGATATATGTGGGTGTCGCGTAGATTTCTTTCATAATTTTTTGTAGATTTTCTTATTTCAAAGATGACTTAATAACGCTAGAATAAAAAAGAACATTTTTTGTTATATGGTTTCCATGAAAATAATCTATATAACTAAGTAACTATATATTTAGGTACATTATTAATACTTTAATATTTATCAGGCTTTATATAGAACAAATAATAAGGTAATATATTTTCGAAAATTTATTATAATAGTACCGATCGAGTATATTACTTAACATCACATTTTCGTTCGACGATAGAAATATATAAATAATTGTCACTCGTAAGAATAATTTTTGTATCGTTTAACATTGTTAATTAGCGAGAAAATAATAAATCAACGTTATTTAAGACTATCAATATGCGAACAAATTTTAATGTTGGTTCATGGATCCTGTAGGTATATCTGTCATCGGTTTCCAAATACATACCTAAAGGCTTAGTAAATCTTTAATGGTGTCATAAATAAAACACATGCTAATTTCACTACTGGCGCCAAACCGACCGCTATCAGACTCTCCTCATCCATACCTTTCGGATATTTATCGAAATCTGCATGCTCGTTTTAGTCCGAATACTAAATTGAATAATAATGAGAGAGATAGAACGTGTAACGGAATTTATCTTCTTTTTTATTTTTCTTTTTCTTTTTTTATTTTTTTTTATGGTGGTAGGTAAAATCCCTAATAAAATGACTTTCTTTCTTATATTTGATCTACAAAGTCATTAGATAAAAATTATTTTTGATAGGTCATTAATCTCTATAAAAAACATATAAATAAATTTGTAGATTGAATTAAAGATTAGAGATGTGCGTATATTACGATCGTTTTTTTTTTCTTTCTTGAAAATAGAAGAAACTTCGATGACATCAATCTCGAAAGAATGCGCGACGAATACATTAAAAACGATTTAGATGTAATTTAATGATCTCGGAATTCCTACATAAATGTGTTTTCATTTTAAAACATTTCGTTGTTGACGTCAATGGAAATAACATTTTTGACTACCAATATCACATTAATTGATTGACATTACTACGATCGTATGAAACGAGATTTTGTTGAGATATGGTTAAAATTAAATTTAAGATAAAAGCAATATTTACGTTTATAAAAATATACTTTGTTCATGTATCTGTATATAAAAAATTTCTATTAGTCAAATAAAAAATTATTTATAGTTCACGTTCAGCTCATGACGATAGTCATGTACTGTCTCTACACATTAGAACAGAGCTCATATATCATTATTCTCATATAACATAAACATATACACATAATTAGATAAATTGCAGATATATAAAAATATATTTGTTATTGTATGGTGCAATAAGCGAATATAACATTTAGGTTTAATTTTAACATACACAATATGTGGCGTAAGCAATGTTTAAAAATTACTTATGCGTGTATCATTCATAAATATTAAAGTTAAAAAGATTCAGTAATTTTGTTTTGGCTTTACAGTTATGGAAGACTTTGATAGAATTTTATCTAATTATATTTCATATTACATTATTATTATTATTAATATTATTATTATTATTAGCATTATATTTCTTTCAAGTAGAATTATATATTTAACCAAACAGTTTCTTTTCTTCTTTCTGTATGTCATTAACATCGACCATACGCATGATGGGATTGATGAGCTAAAATATTTATATATTCGTTTTTTTAAACAAAATTAATATATATATTAATAATAATAAAGGATTAAAAAAAAAGAAACATGCTTGTATTTCGAAAAGTTACCTTTATAAAATTCAGTAAGAAAATTTACTTCTGGTAGAAGGACGTGAACCCTTTGTAGAATCGTAGCTTTAGGCGCCAAGGCAGCATTTACATTCCAAATCTGAAAGAAAATAACATTTAATATTACGATTTGCAATAAGAAATAAATATATCTTAATGTGTTAATGTATAATTACAAAAGAAAATAGAAATACTTGTATCAGATCTTCTCTATCCCTGATAGAGACCGTTACACCGCAGACTTCATCGCCTTCGGCCACGCATTCAGCAAATTGCTCTCCAATCGCTGCAAGTACTACTTCCTGCCAAATTTTTGCCTAGAAAATATTAGAAAATTAATGGTAAAATAAAAGAGTTAAATACACCATGAAGAGTTCCATCTCTTACAGTGTCAATCTTATGACATTTTAATCTCCATGTTCCGCCTTTTTGATTGATAGGTTCTTCCCATATAGGATATCTACCATCTCTCATCAGATGGTAACTATATCTAACCTGTGAATACGATATTACCTAATGCTTTTTTATCAAAACAAAACCAAAAATATTATTTCTTATAAAATTTGTAATGACTTTTACAAAAAATAACCTTTTGTATTATATTATTTTGGCCTATGATAACAATCTAAGTCAATTTGTTTACTTGTTCAAAAAAACAATACCTGTATTTCAGCAGCATTTGGTATGTTATTGAAGACTGCCCAAAAGCTTTGTACAGTATTCACAGTATAAATCTTCTTTAAATTGGCTTTATATTCTTCGGCAGTTGTACCAGAAATAGCTCTGTTAATTTCATCAATTTTTTTTTTTAAACTTCTTTTGCACTTTTTTCATGTTATTGCGATATCAATCAATGTTTCGAGCCAAATATTGTTCAATAACATGGTCTTTTAAATTATGTAAATAATAAAAAAGACATATTAAATAAATGTAAAATAAGATCAAATATTTAAAAGATAATTAATTGATCATATTAGGACATAAATATTATTTTCAAAGTGTGTATCACTTTTTCTAATTATCTATTGCAAGTTTGGAAAAATATATGATATACATAATCTTATATGATCTTGAAAAACTCATTGTATTTTAATATTGTTATTACTAAAAATGTATAAGATCATTTATTATTTGACGAATATATTGATTTTGTATAAAATATTGTCACAATGATGATGTTTAATGATTTATAGCATTTTTTATCCAGAATTCTAGATGAAAATTGTATAGTGCTGTTTTGACATTTTTTTTTTTTGTCAATAAATAAAACGAATAAACAATATAATCATCAAGAGAAATATGTAGAAGAATAAATACCGAATGCATAAATGCTACACACACAAATGATACATGCGTATTTAAAGAACGAAAATTAATTATTGTCCTCTCACTTGTCCAACCAAAATGTCCAGGAAGATTGTAAAGGTAGTCCGGTGTTGTCATGCTCTTCTATCGCTTCAACGGTTTTGCTAGAGAATACCGGTGATTTCGACAAGTCCGATTCGGAATCGTCATCTTTCGATTCACATTGTACCGCGGCCATCTTCGAAACGCGATGTGCACTTGATTTTATTTCAGAAATCATATGACGATTCTCGCCGCTTCTGCGATAGAAAGAGAGAGAGAGAAAAAAAAGAAAGGGTTGTATAACTGAACGAAAAAAAGAAAAAAGAAAACATTTACGATCAATGTATAAAAGACGTTAGATCGATCGACTGCATCGACGTAAATGCGATAAACCATAACTCTGTAATTATTGTGAATAGACTCCTAGAGCTTTGAGCGACCTCTTGCTAATTATCTTTCTAATCTTTCTTTTTTTAAATAATATACGTTACAATAAATATACAAATATATATATATTTATAAATAAATAAATATATATATTTATACTTATACGATATTATTCAATATAATAATAAATATTATCTCATGTTATTTTATCTCTCACGTTTAATTATTATTCTTTAAAAAATGTTATTTTCGACCGAGTATATATAATGGTAAAACCTAATCGTAATTGCATCGTATAATTACTTTTCTCTTAAACATTTACTCTTTTATTCACTCTATATAACCCATAATGTTTAATATAAAATACTTTATTTATATTATGAATATTCGCAAAAATGTGACAATATCGTAAGGTCAATTTTCTGATCATTTATATACATATTTAAGAATGCGCAGTTGTTATTGCGCGGTGTATTGTCGAAATAAAAGTTTACGTATATATACGTACTGTACTAATGATGTGTCTGTAGTAATGATGAAAAAATGTGGCGGTGGGGAGAGGATTTATGTAGGTACAGACACGGTCTTTTATTTGCACGATTATCAAGTTTGAATGCTTATCCGATGATCATGATAAAAGTTTGCGTTCTTTTGCTCGTGCGTATATACGTATATAAAACTCTTTATATATCATACATTCTTGACATATGAAGCCGAATAGTTTAGATCACAAATTGAATAATTTATCTTTTTAGTAGATTCTCTAAGAAAATAGAGTGGAATATTTAAATAGAAAATCTAAATCCAAATATATAAAGGTTCTTTCAACAAACAAACATGTGGGTATTTGGTTATGGATCTCTTATATGGAAAGTTGATTTTCCTTATGAAAAACGAATCATTGGTTATATTAAAGGGTATGTGAGACGATTTTATCAAAAAAGTACAGATCACAGAGGAACACCCACTAAGGTGCGTTCAAAAATGAAAATATAATTGCTTTGTGAAAAATTCTTAAATTTTTGTATTGCTCTTAATCTGTACTTTAAATTTTGAGTTGTATTATACCTAAACTTTTAGCCTGGTCGTGTTGTTACGTTGCTTCCATCTGAGAATCCAAACGACGAAGTATGGGGTCTTGCTTATAAAATATCCATTGAAAATGTAAATAATGTCGTTGCACATTTAGACTTCAGAGAAAAAGGTGGCTATGAAAGGAATATCGTCCTCTTTTATCCTTATGCTAATCTTAGCGACATTGATAAGAAACCTTCTTGTACTTCCTTAGATAGCATTGTAGATATAAATAATGCAATGATGATACCAGTTAAAGAAAAAGATCCATTCTATCTAACGATTTACATAGGAAGCAAAGATAATCCTAATTACGCCGGTGTTGAAGATATCGAAACAATAGCAAAATATATATTTACAGCGCATGGTTCTAGTGGATCTAACAGAGAATATCTTTATAAATTAGCGTCAGTTGTACGTGCATTAATTCCCAACGCAAACGACGAATATTTGTTTTTGTTAGAGAAAGCTGTGAGAAAATTAGAGAAAGATTCAGAAAAAGAAATAAATGAATAAAATGAATATATATATAAAACACTTATTTATAACATATAAAGTTTATTTAATTCTATGATAAAAAGTATATGATAAAATGATTTGAAATAATTTAAAAAATGAAATTTTTTAATTTTCTCATTCATTGTGATAGAAAAAAGAAATATTCTTGTATATTATTTCTCATAAAACGTATTAAGAGTATTAAACTGTATCCATTATATGGTACATAATTTCGAAAACATAATTTCGACCGATGTATATTTTATTTTGTGTTTTGAGTTTTGTCCTAATTCGTATTCCCGCGTTATGCGTCACGTGCGTGATGTAATGTACATATTTACTGAACAATGATATCGTTGATTGAAACTAGTCGAATCCGAATATCTGTACGCTTAAACTCTTTTATATTACTATATCTATTTAATATAAAATATCTAGTTGCATGTGAGAAGTACAGGACAACGATAGATCTAAAATAAGAAAAAGAATTCGTATAAACATATGCCTTATGTGACCTTGTTTTTGAGTTACAGTTTGTTTTGTATTTTAATAGCTGCTTATCTACCTTCAGAGAAATTCCTCAAAGTAACGACCTACAGCTTCGATACAAGCGTGACACGTTGAAAGTGTTTCAATTCACACTGTTAACTGGAGTTTTGTAAACTACCGATTTTAAATATCTTCATAGATAAAGATCAAGCGGATTCAACAAATTCTACAAGACAACAGACTGTTGTAATTCAAAAATAAAATTACATTGGGCATATATTTATACATGAATTTTTTTATTTATTTTAGTGTAGAATCTACACTAAACATTCGTCATATGCAACCGGACATCCTATAAAGATCGAATTCATAACAAATTTTTAACGAATAATTTATTTTGATTGTTTCAAAGATATAAATTAAAATTCGTCAATATACAATATGAATCTTACAATAAGAAATCCAACGAAATCCTTTAAGCATAAATGGCATTATAGACATAACCTACTTTTCCGTCGTTTTCAAAGGAGCTGACGAAATCGCTGACGTAACATCTTATAATTTTGGTATTATACTACATTTTACACTTAAGTACCCTTCAGACAATAATATATAAATATTTAAATGCGATACACATCTTTTTTTCTTTTTATTAATGAATATAAATTTTCTATTCTTCTAAGCATTATTATTTCTTGCAGCATTTTATGATACAATTCTTCACTTTTGTATAATAAGCAATTGAAACAAAGAGAAAAAAAGAAAAGAGTAATAACAAATATTTTTATAAATTTCTATAGAAATCTACCATTTCATTCTTATCCAGTTAGGAGATGGTACGACGAGGGAGAGGGAAGAGGAGTCAAGACAGAATACGTGATATGTTAGTCGAGAGAGAAGGGGGAATATCGTTAAGGAGGGAGTGAGAGATAGAGAGAGAGAGAAAGAGAAAGAGAAAGAAACAGAGAAGTCGATGGTCTCGTGTGCTTAGTTCCATTAATAATACGAGTTGTATAAAGTTAACTAGAATCTTCTCTCATTCTAAGAGAACGGTGTGATCGATGGTGACGAATTCGAACATATAAACGACTGTCGAAATTTCTTGGAATTTCGTTAGAACGACGATAGAACGCGCGAAGAAAATATTTAAGAAAATAAAAGAAATAAAAAAAAAATAAATAAATCGCTCTTTGTCAGTGCAATAGATTCGCACAAAATTCGATGAAAAAATTATGCGAAAGCTTTGAATGAATTTTCTAATATATATTTTTTATATGTATATATATATGTACACACATGTATAAATATATATATTTATAATCAAATCGAAAGAAATAATCGAAATTTATTAAACGTTATCGACCGTTGGCAATGAAGTGCGAAATGAAATTTCTATGGGAATTGAAGTTCGTTAAAAAACTTTATAACACGTATACTATCTCGAGAGAAGACAAAACTTGAGAACGTAGTCTATAAAAAACGTTTTCAACAGAGTATCGAGTTTTTCGTCCCATCTAATATATATACATATATATATATATATTTTTGTTCTCCCTACGATACATTTTTTGTCTACAATTATATCAAATATTTTCGAGAGAAAACCACACCGTACACGCATACGGTTCGTACATATTAATTTCTTCAATTTTGAATTACTGCGTTCTTTGGTGAATATCAATCTTCGAAAGAAAGAAAAAAAAAAAGAAAAGAAAACAGTAAATATTTCGATCGAATCGTTCGATCCTCGTCAATTTTTTCTCTTCCACTTAATTTTATATATATGTGTGTTAATATCTAACTTCTTTTAGTTTGAAGATGTGCGTGCGTGTGTAGGTGTGCCGTGTATGTATATATAATATTCCTATAGAGAGATTTGAAAGATTCGATTATAAATGTTAGATCACAAGTTGTATATTTGCTTGTGTGCTTACGCGTGACACACTCTCTTTCTCACGCACACATACATACAACACACACACATATATATACATATTGTGTTCTGACAGTTCGTTTTGTCGTTGGTCATTGACGCTTTGAACTATATAGTCCTGCTTTTGTCTTCTTCCTAAAGAAGATTATTCGAACGAATCTCTTCATTTAGTTTCTCTTTTCGAGTAAGTGAATTTTTTTTTGTTTTTTTTTTAAATATTCTATTATTATTGTTATTCTTGTTATTATTATCATTACTAATATATATATAATAATAATATCAAAATAATATTAAAATATTATTATTATTATTACTATTGCTACTACTATTATTATTACTTGTTGTATATCATTCATCAAAATAGAAATGAAAGGACAAAGAAAAAAAGTTGAATCGATCTTTCGAGAATGATTTGAAAAATTTCGTAATGCTTAGATGTATGTATATATGTATGTATGTATGTATGTATGTGTGAATGTAAAGGTGCAAAAGACAATTAATTCTTTTATTTATTTATCTTTTCTTTGTTCTTGCAGTTTTTATCGAAATACTTAACAAAAGCTGTTCTAATTTTTTTTTTTCTTATCACTCGTGTTGCCATAGTAATTTTTTTTTATCTACATTTTCTATGTATGCACATATACGTAAGAATCTCATTTGCGTCATTTTGTATATGTTTAATTCAATCGAAAACAATTGCCTAACTTTTGTATCGGCTGATTCGTCTGAAAAAAATATATATATGTATATATATGTATGTATGTATGTATGTATGTATATACATCTTTTTTAAACTGAAAATTAAATATTTTTAATTTGATTTTTAGAATTTTTGTTTAGTTTGTAAAATTATTTGTTATGTTCTTATGAATGATAGATTAGTTATGAGAAAAAGGATACGTGATCTGATATTATTTCAGTATGATCTTTTCATTTCAGTTGGATTATTTTATGATCTCACGTGTGTGTAAAAAATTTGTCATGGTTGTTTGTAGATATATTGCGTCAGAAAGTAAAGCGTTGTGTTGGAAGATATGCGAAACACGAATCGTTGTTAACGCACAAAAAAGCACAGATTATAGTAACAACGTATTTTCAATTATCTAATAACTTATTAGTACAAATGATTTTTTGCACGTTAATATTTTTATTAGATTTTATGAAATTTTGTAAATATTTTTAATGGTACTGGTAGTATACTGATCACGATAAAAGTATGTATATATATATGTGTGATTCGTTTAAAAATTGATGAAAAATGTTGGGAAAGAAATTGCGTGTCAATTTCTTCTCGTATATTTCGGTACGTAATGCGCAGTAGCGTCATGATATACGTACAAAACAATGTTATTTTATACAAGTGAAATGTAGCCTGTGTGATAAGATATGTGTCTTGAGAAATTTGAAACTTATAAACATGCAATGTCACTTGCTTCATTTGTTTTCTTTTCATGAAGCCTTTCGTTTCATTCTAAAGTTTTGATCAAGGTCTATTTACGCCTGAGATCATGTTTATGGACTCTACAAGTGAATGTTGTGATAACCTTGAAATCATGACTACTTGCAGAGTTTCTTATTCTATAGAATAAATATAATACAATAAAATACTCTCTTTGCATAATTTATCAAAGATTGAATCTTATGTATTGATAAATAAACGAAAGATATCATGAAATTAAATTTTTATATCAAAGTATACTGTCTTTCATAATGATAAAATTATAAAAGATGTCATTCAAATACTTATATTATACTATTTTAATTTTACAGATACAAGGCTAGCCAGTTGTGTCATTCTTATTGTGTGACTAGAATTTTTAGTCATTCAATCAATAGTCTTTAGGACTATACTACAATTTTACCGTTTCCATAGTGAGCGGTTTATCACACAACATAAGAATGGACACATCAGGCTTTCCTGTACCAGATGCGATCCACCCACTACTTGAACAATTACAAGAAGCTTTGGTGCTTGAGGTTAAATATCAACCAAATCTTCAATTACTAACTACAACACAAGTAAGTTATTAATGGTGTATTTCTTGCTGTAAGATATCATATGTGTGTGTGTGTGTGTATTATTTATATGTGAAAAAAATATTAAATACTAACATTGTGTTTATTACAGAATGATGAAATTACAATCGGTGCACGGGATGGATCTGCTCATGTATTAAGATGTTTGAAAGTATGGTACGATTTACCATCCGATGTATTTTTTGTTGCTATCAATTTGATGGATCGTTTTTTAACTAAAATGAAAGCCAGACCAAAACATATGGCTTGTATCAGTGTATCAGCTTTTCATATCGCTGCAGTTCAAATGGCTCAATCTTTGGATGCTGATCATTTGGTATCCATTTCTCAATGCAAGTGTACCGGAGGAGATCTTAAGCGTATGTCAGGTGTAATACGTAATAAATTAGAATGGGCACCAGCTATACAACCAATTACATCATTAACTTTTCTACAATTGTTTAATACAATGTTTCATACTGTTGCATCGCATTTGGGTATTGGCGATATATATGCCAATGTAGTAATGGTAAGTATTCTTAATATAATTGTCAATAAATAAAATATTTTTTGAAATATAAGATATATGTATATATGTGTGTATGTATATGTTTAAGGAATCTGAACTTTTTCTAAGATTAGAAATGATTGCTTGTGATGGAAATTGTGCAAGTTTAAGATCATCTGAAATAGCTTTGGTCTTACTCTGTACATATTTGGATGCAGCCGTTAAAAGATTAGATGCAAATAAAGATGTTACTATTTCTGTAACATCAATGGCTGGTCCTTCTACTATTAATTCACCTGTAACACCGGCGCATCAAATGTTAAGACTGGTAGAATTTGCTGCTGAAGTACAAAAAATTTGCAAGGTATGGCAGATAGATATATATAGATAGAAATGTTGTACAAAAAGTAGATATTAATACCATATGTAACAAAAGATTTCAGGCGATAGCTTTGTTTCTACACATGAAGCTGTAAGTGCCGTTTTAAATAAATATAATGCCCAAGAACAAACGCCTCATAGACAAAGACTCATATGGAGATTATCTTCACGTACAGCTCGTCTTTTGCGTCCGACTGATAAATTTACTTCTGTTTTACCTGTTATTGCTGAACACACTCCAGTTCCATCTCCAAGTAGGATTAGGTAAATTTTGACATTTTATTAAATTAAATAAGAGAGTTTCAAAAGTTGGATATATATATATATATATATATAAATGATAAATATAATAATAATAGTTATATGTTTATATATTGAACATTAAGATCTTTGTTGTCATATTACAGAAAAAACCGTAAGTTCTCCCGTCGTCATGGAAACAAGAGGCGTTAGTATATCTCGTTTATACTCGACAATGAGTAAGAAAGATCTGTTGTATTTGGACGAATTTGAATTTAAAATAGCATTTTCCAACACAATATTTAATAATAGACATGGTATTGACCTTGCATGTTATTTGGAAATGGAAAATCATTCAATGTAAGTCATTATCTTATCGTGTTATTTGAGAGGCACACAAATGTATAATTGTTCTTTTTTTTTTTATTTGTATTCAAATTTTTCTAAAGTCTATTCTCTACCCAAAAAATTTACGAATTAGGAAAATATTATAATATTGTTTTGAAGCAACTATATGTTATAAAAGTTGTAAAATATTAGAAAAGAAATTAATATAATGAAAAAAGAAAAGCAGATATCGATTTACCTTTTTCTAAAATGGAAATTGATGTGATATAATATAATGTCGATTATATTTTATAATTTATTGAAAAGATAATTGTTGAGAAAAATTCATTTTAACTTTATATTTGTGGTATATTCTAATAGAGAAAGAAAAAAATGATGTAAAAGCGAATAAGAAAAATTTTGCACTTATACAAAATATATTACACAAAAGAGTGATCTTTATAAAATAAAGATACAATAAAGTATAATGAGGTATTTGATAGGTTTAATAATGATATTAGATTATATCTTTTACCATGATCCTGTAAGTAATTGTAAAAAAAAAAGAAAAAAAAAAAAGAAAAAAGAAAAGAAATAAAAATTGTATGAATGTAAACATTTGATCATATTCTAGTGGAATAGAGAATCTTTTTTAGTATTAAACGAGTAAAAATTAATTAAAAAAAAAAAAAAAATTGAGTAAATATGAGAATTATTTGTATATATAAAAAAGATGATGATGCTTGAAAGTCTTTATGGTACGAGTGTGTTTGAATTGGATAATATATATACAAATGCGTGTATATATGATTTTGCAATTGATCTAGTAATGAAATCTTGAGTATTGAGAGCATTTAATTTTTAGTAATTATACTTCGTATATTTCAATAATTGTTCATATCAAATAAATTCAAATTTTTCATATAAAAAAATTAAACCTACACTAAAGTTTTTTATAACTAAATGTTGTATTATGATATAATATGTAATATTATATTGTAATATATAATTTAAAGATATATAAAAAGATATAATATTTATGAATAGTTTAATTTATTAAGTGCATACGCATCATAATACATTGAAGAAGAAACAGCAAATTAAATGTTCAATTCTTTATCTCTTAATTTGTCATTAAAAACAAAAATTAGAATTCTTAAATAATTAAAAAATCTGAAAAAAATATAACAAAGTTAATTATTCAAATATTATTTTATTTAATACAGATTTGAAGTTGCACAAATATTATAATTTGTAAATCTATGTTTGTTTGTAATCAGGATCATTTAACTCCTAATACGTTTGTCTGTAATAACAATTTTTTACTGATATTTATTATTTGCTCTCTTTATCTTCTGTAAGTATACAAGAAAATAATTATGTACTGCCAATTGAAAGCGCATTAATACTCATCACTTTTTATGAATAATGTTTGTTATAAGAATATATTTTTTGTTATCAATGAAACACAGTTCTCTTTTATATAATGCATGCAATTAGTTCCTTATCACAATTATTTTATCGAACAACATTAATGTACAAGTTTCTCTTGCATGTGTTAATTACGCGTATATAGAAAGAATCATGAAAAACTATTCATATTACTTTTAAGAAAATAAGAAATGTATATTTCTTAAAATAAAATTTTTTCAGCTATTTGCACAATAGTATTTCAAAAACTATATATCACATAGCTTATAGTGTATTTAGATTATTTACAATAACATTAATTTTATTGTAGGCAAATATTTCACACAATAGAAAGTTTTAGCTATTAAAATTAAGATAAAAATATTATTTAAGAGTCATGTAAATTATATATATATATATATATATATATATATATATATATATATATATATATAATCATAATATATTTTTGCTATTGAAAATATAATAATATTTGTGCAAAATTATATTGGTCTTTTTTGTGACATGTGCTATGTACAATAAACAGCATGAATACTTTGTGATATTATTAGGGATACCAAAAAAAAAAATATTTAAGAAAAATTTGTAAAAAATAATTTAGTACAATATATGTATATAACAACAAATATGTAAGTACACATATCAAATAAAGATAATTATTTTAATTTTGTATATACACAAAACAAAATTAAATATGTACAATTATACAGCACAAAATTATTTTATACTTATACTAATTATGAAAATGATCATTATATGATTACAAAATAAATTGTATCTCTCTAGAAATAATAACGATAAAATTTAACATGACATTGTTTAAGTAATTATTGTTTTTCTAATAGTATTAATTTATATTTATTTACATAATTAATAAATTAATATACTTTAAATCATTTTATATAAATTCTTAAAATCTACTTATTATATGTTATTGTTAAATTAGTAATATGTATCATTCCTGAAATGAAAATGTAATGTGTTATTATAAGGATCATAATGTTTTAATTTATAAATTGTATATAAATTTAAATATTTTATATTTACTAAACATATTTGAACACATATGAACTAGTTAAACTGAGTAAATATGTATTCAAACAGATGGAAGATGTATAAGATGTTACTTGATTTATAAGTAACATTTTATTATCAAAAACATTTTAATATTATAAACAATACTTTTAGAAAGATTAATTAATTAGATTTATGGATTTGAGATTTATTTTTACAAGTATCACATAAAATTCAATTTCTATTTTTTTGTCACACTATGGATTAAAATATCTGCATATGAATAAAGAAAAGTAAAAAAAATATCGAGTTGCGAAAATGGAAATGTTAGTACTCATTAAAACGTCATTTACAATAAAAATTATTTAAATAATTCTTTTCCCGAAATTTAAAAATTAAAAATTATTAAATACTTTTTAGCTTAATTATATGTTAAAACACGTTGGCAAAAAACTGGTAAAAGAGAAAATATATTGTTGATTCAAATGATTAAACTTTAAACTCTGAATAGTTGAATAAACAGACAGGACAAAGTCTGATAAGATTTTTTGTTTGTAGTTGTAAGAGCTGACTCTAATGTTTATATTATTTACAAATACTTATTTTCTCATAGATGGCACTCCAAACAGTGTGCATGAATTTTCATATCTCTGTTTATATGACTAGTTTGAGTTGTGTAAAATTTTTTTGGTTTGAATCCATTTTAAAAATTGAGATACAATTATAATTAATTCGAATTAGATTATTTATCTTTACCGATGTTACGATCGTGTTCTTTTCGTAAGCATTTAGTGAAGAATTCATTCGCTAATTCAGTGCTGCTATTGGTCAATGAAAGATATCCGTTTCGTTATTGGATGCAAACAAAAGAAGAAATCTTAATTCAGTTGTGAAAAAGATACGAGATTTGTTTTCAAATATTTGAAACACTTTATCGAGACAGATTCTATGACATCTCTTAATCATTAACACCATAATCAAAATAAGATATTATATTTAATGTTTTTTGTGTGAATTTATCCCCTCTTTATACCACATTAATATTAAAACATGTGTAAATAAGGTTAACTCCTCGAAGATTACTTATATTTTGTGATGTCTATTTTAATCCTGCAACTGCTCTGCAATAACACATGAACATATTTCAACAATATCATATTATAACATAGAATGTTTGTAAACTTTTTAAAATGTTTAGAAATTGGTTATATCAATTTCTCTAATGCTTAGTGAATACAATGAAAAGTAAAATGCCACAATTTCGGAGGAAAAAATCGGGGAAATCCTTTCCAGTGAAAGTCTCTACCTTGGACGCAGAATTGGAATTTAATTTAGAAGTCAGTAGTGTATCATTAGTTTTTTATTTTTATTTATAATTTTTCTCTATGAAATATTTCGTTGCAAATATGTAAATTTATCTTAATAGTGGAGATCTACGGGAAGAGATTTGTTTGACTTAGTATGTCGAACAATTGGACTCAGGGAAACATGGTATTTTGGGCTTCAGTACGAAGATTCTAAAGGATTTATATCTTGGTTAAAATTAGATAAAAAAGGTAAATTTCATTAAAATTAAGCATCTATTAATATCTATTAATATATTATAGTACTTGTTAAGATATATGTTGTTTCTATTATAGTTCAAGATCAAGGCATTTCGCAACAGCCTACAACTCCTTTTATGTTTCTGGCTAAATTTTATCCCGAAGATGTGTCGGAAGAATTGGTACAAGAAGTTACTCAGCATTTATTTTTTCTTCAAGTGAAACAAGCTATATTGTCAATGGATATTTATTGTCCTCCAGAAGCTTCTGTTTTACTTGCGTCATATGCGGTACAAGCAAAGGTATTTTGAAAGATATTGCGTATTTTTAATGTATGGGATAAAATTGTTTATTTTTGCATGCATAATTGAATTTATCTTTCTTACAATATATAGTCTAAGAAAGATAACGACACATGATTTCTGGCAGATAAGTTTAATGTATATATAGACATACAAGTATATGTAGATATTAATTGGTTATGATTGTAATTATTACTGCACGGTTGTTAGTACGGGGACTATGATGAAGTTTCATACCGCCCAGGAATGCTGGCCAGTGAAGATCTACTTCCACAAAGAGTCATAGATCAATATCAAATGACTGCTGAAATGTGGGAAGATCGAATAAAGATTTGGTATGCTGATCATCGTGGAATGTCTAGAGACGAGGCAGAAATGGAATATCTTAAAATTGCACAAGATTTGGATATGTATGGTGTGAATTATTTTCCTATTAGCGTAAGTAAGATTTATCAAATTTTATCATTCGCAGAAGGAGAACTAGATTTCAATAATCAATATTAAGGATATATATATTTCTGTTTTAGAACAAAAAAGAAACAAATCTATGGCTCGGGGTAACAGCATTGGGATTGAATATCTACGAAAAGGAAAACAAGCTCGCTCCTAAAACTACATTTACGTGGTCTGAAATTCGACATATTAGCTTTGATGATAAGAAGTTTGTCATAAAACCAGTGGAAAAGACATCGCCAAACTTCGTGTTCTTCTCGCAGAAAGTTCGCATGAATAAACTGGTAAAAAAACAGTCAGATGTTGCCAGCTGGGTGAAGGGTTTGATAGCTTTAGGATTGGACGAACATAATAGTGACAAAGTTGCTCACATATTATTTGTTAAGATCCTGGACCTGTGTATTGGCAACCATGATCTATTTATGCGAAGACGCAAGCCTGACTCCATGGAGGTACAGCAGATGAAGGCTCAAGCCAAAGAAGAAAAATCACGGTAAACATATTTGTTTTTTCCTTAAATAATTATTCTTTAATTGTTTTAATTATTTCAATAGATATTAAAATTAAATCTATGATTTCTTTTTAATACTTACAAACGTTCTGTATCATTCAGGTATGATGTGCTTTTTATATTTGAAAAAAATTAATTTGTTTATATTTTACTAATTTTGTCAAAAAGTTTGAGACAGGTTTCATCCATCTACTTGGATGTGCTTTGGATTAGAAGACCTTAAAACAGCAAGAATGTCTTCGTATGTTAGAATATACCAATATAAAAATGGTTTGGGGGCATTGAGAAAATCAGATGACTTATATATACATATTATTTTATTGTATACATTTAAAAGCATACGAAATGAACTTTAAAAAATTCTGGAAAGCTAATTCTAAATTATGCAAGTCACTTTTACTTACATTAATAAAAACAACAAATTTAATAAAAATACTCTTTAATTGTAGATACATATATATTTATCACAATATAATAAATATGTATATTCATCGATACTACATGCTATGATTTACTGAATGTTTCAGGTAATAACTCTTTGCAAAAGAACTATACATAATTCATTCAGGCTCCTGAGTACTCATATACATTATATATATAAAATTTAGGACATACATGTTTTCAATACTGCCACAATGGAATTATTGGTAAATGTAGTTTGCATGCTATTATTCATTACTTAATAAATTGGCTCTGTCAGTAATTATATGTAAATTTTAAAGTAAATGAAATATTAAAAAAAAAAAATTTGAATTAAGAAATTGATAGATGTTGAAATAAATTTATAAAAAACAAAATAAAAAATTTTACGAGTTCTTAGGAGCCTTAATGAGGATAATAATCCGAATTCACTTGTATTGAATTAATTACTGATCTTACTAGGAGACAGGTCGAAAGAAATAAGTTGGCAAGAGAAAAGCAATTAAGGGAAGCTGCAGAAAGAGAAAAAGCTGCTATGGAACAGCGTCTTTTACAGTATCAAGAAGAAATTCGTTTAGCGAATGAAGCTCTTGTAAGATTATTTATAATACACACACACCCACGTACTATATCTATTTTATATCAAAAAAATATTTTCAAATCTCTATAGAGAAGATCCGAAGAAACAGCGGATCTTTTAGCTGAGAAGAGTCGGGTCGCTGAAGAGGAAGCGATGCTTCTTAGTCAAAAGGCATCAGAAGCAGAACAAGAAATTACACGAATTCGATTAAACAATATGAAAGCCGAAGAAGAGAAAGTACATTTAGAACGGAAAACTAGGGAAGCAGAATTGTTAACCGAAAGACTGGTACAAGAATCAGAGAGAAGAGCTGCAGAAGCAGAAAAATTAAAAGATGAATTGTTAAGAGCACGTATTGCTGAAAAAGAAGCTAAAGAAAAGCTTTTAGAATTTCTCAGCAGAAATGCTTATACTGCTGCTATAACAGTAAGTAAAGACAAATTTAGATAATATGATTTTATTATGTGCAAAATGGTAATAATTTTTTTCGTTATAATAGCCCGTCCCAAATCTGTTTCCTTCAACACAAGTATTTACATCAGATTTACAAGCGGATCTTCAGAATTTGCAATTAGATGCCGAACCATTACCATCTGACTTGACCTCGTATGATCTTATTGCTGATGGTGATGTGGATCAATTATCATTAGAAATAGAAAAAGAACGAGTCGATTATTGGGAGAAGAGTAAACATTTACAAGAACAATTAAGAGAATTGCGATCTGAAATAGAAGTTATGAAAGTTGGTGAGAAACAATGTGAATTAGATCAGTTACACGAGGAACAGATGAGACTGGGAGAAAATAAATATAGTACATTGAAAAAAGTCAAATCAGGTTCTACTAAAGCTAGAGTTGCTTTCTTTGAAGAATTATAATATAATTCTTTTTTCAAAAAATACAAAAGATCTGTATTATACGAAATAGGGATTAACGATTTTGAATTTAATCTATGAAACATTCATTTTTTATATCTATACGCTTCCATAGTTTAAAAAAGTTACAGAAAGGGCTATATATATGTGTATTCTTTTTTCTTAGCAAACGTTATATGTTTGTTAATAATAATGTATTACAAAAATTGATCATTAAGCTACTATGTAAGCTATTAAATTTTGTCTATATTGATAACTGGATTATATTTTTATAAATTCATTAATGACGAACTCTTAATAATTTTAGAGTTATATACTCTATAAACCTTTTATCACAAAATGTTATAGAGAATAGAACGATATCATGTACTAAAGTTTTCTGACTTATGCTCTTAAACAAAACAGATATCTCTAGTAATTAAAATACTAAGGATATCAATGAATACATATTATATGGTACATGCGTTAAGATCGTACTTTTTATATTTCATTTTTCTTTTAAATTAAGTATAGTGAAATCTTCAGTAATGATTCCTTAGAAAATTGAATCGACTATATTTTTTTTATATATCGCGCGCGAGCGCATACACACATACACACACATGTATATATATAAAATAATAGTAGATAATATTCTTTTATTTATGCACTTTCCATATTATTACAGTAAATGACTTCAAAATGTTAAATGAAATATGAATGAAAGTATACATTTATTTGAAAATTCGAGTTTGTATAAATGATAATTCTTTTTATTTGTTTGTATAAAAATATGTTGTCATCTGAGACAGGTCCCTGTGTAGTAAGTGCTTTATAGCAGTAGTTTACACTGAGTGATTCTATAAAATAGGAATTTAAAAATTATATTTCAATAATTGTTGTACTCTCTGAAAGAATTAGTTTATTTCAGTTTTTTCTCTATCTTTATTTCTTTAATATTTAAAGAAAAGTGCCTTATGATATAAGAACATATGCGTTGAAAGGTATAATTATTAAACATCCATACTATGTGTGCTTATATTTTGTTATTATGTGCATATTATATAATAATGTATTTATAGATTACAATGAAATATCATTAAATGTGTTTTAATGGCCATAGACTGCAATACGTAAAGTAAGAGAAATTTATTAAATTGTCGAGATGAATCAGAATTTGTTATATTGGAGATGACTTACAATTCCTACATACATTGTATGTGTGAGCGTATGAAACGTTTGTATGGAGATGAATGTAAATGTGTGGATTTTAAAATACTGTTATAGTTTATTATTATTTCTAAAAATCTGGTCTAAAATGTCATATGAATGTGTATATATATATATAAAAAAAGAATTCAACGGACATTTAAATATTATTATATGAAATTTTTAAAATTATATATAAACTCTTTGACCAATTCATTCATAGTATTACTAAATTTTGTAGTAGCTACGTTATTCCAGTTATGCTTACATTTTACAATGTACACATTATTACTATATGAAAAGATTTAAATTGATATCAGTATTCAATGTATTAAGTATTAAACGATTTATTTTTACTTATATATTCATACATTTTTTAGACATCCTTTATAAACCATATATTTAATGTTATATGTATTATTTTTTTCTTCTGTTGTTATATATACTTAATTGAATACAAAAGAAGTGGAAGACTTTATCTGATTAAATTCTTTTGACAATGTTGGCATAAGATATAAACTTTCATCATCCTCTATGTTTGGTACTCTAAAAAATAGATCACGCATCAGTGTTCCATCGCTAGTAAGTTCTTCCAAATCGTTCTTACTCTTAGTTTTCATATCTTGAGAATGTTTAAAATTCAGTTCGAAATTAGTGGCATTGAAATTATATTTTCTAAAAATCAATTATGTAAATTATTATTTATTAAGCTTTTCATAGAAAAATTATATTGTATTAAATAATATTATTACCTGATGTCACATTTTGTATGCAAATTGAGATCATCTGTTGTTTGAGAGGCTTTATCGATCATTTTATTTTTAAGAAGATTTTGAGCAAGATCTCTGGAATGCAATAATTTCTCTAATCTAAGAGATTCTTTTAATCTTTGAATTTTTGCTACAAGATTACTTCTCTCTATCTCTTTTTGACTAAGAACCTCATGGATAATTACTTTTTCACATAAAAGATCTCTTACATTTTCTACTAGATTCATAAATTGTTTTTCTTGCGCCAGCAATTGACATGTTAACAATTCAAGTGCTTGTATAATTTGAATCCTTAAACTTGTTCTTTTTGTCTTAGCTTCGGAGAGCTAGAAAAATAAAGAGAAGTTAAACAAGAAGATAAAAATCAAAGAAAACAAATTATATGAAAAATATTAATTTTACTTCAAATTCTAATTGCTTTTTTTCACAGTTATGACGATTAAGAAATATTTGATATTCTTCTAGTAAAGCTTTTTTCTCAGATTCGCTCACAGCTAAATCAGATTTAACTTCATGCATTTCACGAGTACATCTATATATAAATATATGTGAACATAATATTGAGTATGAAATAAATAGTAAAAAAGTTACAACTCACTTTGCCAAATGTTTGATTAATAATGATATTCGTTTTCTATCAGCAGGACATAAATCTTGTATGTGTGAAAAATTATAAGTGCTCTCCTTATTGTTGTTACTACATTTCGAGCACGTTGCCTTTATTTCTTCTATTTCTTCACTTTCTGTTAATATGCTAATATAATAATATATATATATATATATAAAATTTTTTGTATATGCGATTTACCTTCTTCACCACATCTCATATTGCAAAAATATTGCCGAATCTGCAAAACACGTTGATGGAATTTGGTGAGCCTATGTGCATGGATTTGTTCTCATTTTTTCTTCTATACTTCACAAGTTAATAACTTAAATCAATAACTCAACGAGAAAAAAGATTCGATGGATGAATAATAATAATAATAATAGTATTAATAATAATTTGAAAAAAACAAAAATATCAGATAAGAATAAACACACTTATACATCACGATATATGCACCTTGTAGACCATTTTACGTACGAAGTCACGAGATTATTCTCATCGTACGTTTTTTCACACATTGTTAAAGCAGTATTTTTATTATTTTGTAATATTGTTAGAAAAATATCTTGCTTTTCGTAATACAAAATATTTGTCTCATATATGACACATATAAAAAAAAGAAAAGGAAACAAAAAGTAAATTTGTTTTAAATGTTATGCAATTGTTTAACATTTGTTTCAATACAATAGAAACTACTTTTATATAATTATTTTCACGACTGATATTTTATATATATTAAGAATGTATGAAATAATATTTACTACTAGTTTTAATAAAATTAGTTATATATCTTTACAATGAATACAACTATAAAATATAAATTTTGTTTTTGTTCACTATTATTTACTATTGATAATAACAAAATGAGATTAATTCTAAGATACAATTTTCATCTCATTTGTATAAAAAATTAATACTCTAAATGTTCAAGTAACTAATATCAAAAGTATTGTATTTACTGTATGTTTGATAATAATCTTTATATATATCACAGTTATATATACAGACCAATATTTATAGTAACATGTGTATATTTATTACGAATATAAATTTCAATTTCCTATATTAAGTATTATTATACCACATATACAGAGCGATGAAAAAAATTACCAGCAGACTATATTGTGATTGTATTATCTGTTAAATAAACAAATAAGTCTTTTAATGCGAATATTAGTAGCCTGTAAAATTTTGTTAGTAACTTTAGTTACACTCTATACAATATATATACATACATGACATAATTTATACTATTATGTACTCTTTTCGTTGTTTTAATCTAATTAACATTTTTTCCAAATACATAACATACATAACATGATAGGAATTATTTTTAACACGTTTTAAAAAAGTCAATTTACCTTGATATTTGCGATTAATTATCGCTTTACGTGATATACATTTTTTTCACACTCCATATATACGATACAATATTTTTAATTATTATTAATATATGAAAATAGATTTTTGTATACAACTTATTGTATACCCAGTATTTTTTATCTTTTTCATTTGTAGACTTTTAGATATATATGTAATTTCAAGTATACAACAAGCTATAGAAAAAAAATATTATATGAACAACAGAATGTAGACAATGAAAGTATGTTTACATGAAATGCAAAAGCATTTAATTAAGTCTGAACAAATAAAACTGATGACAAAAAGTACTGATGAAAAATTTACTATTTTTGTAAGAAATAATAATTTTAATGTATGCGACTGTTTTTGTAATTCCATAATATAAAGTTATTTTAATTACTGTCGACCAGTAGCAGCTGCATTTTGCTGAGCTTGTATGAATTCTGGATAATCTATATATCCATCTTTATTCATATCATCTACAGCAAGAATTGGATCAATTAAATTAATCAATTCGTCATCTTGAAATAATTTATCTCCGGCGTTTGATGCCCCAGGATCTTGTTTATTTTGTTCTACACATATAAATAATATATTCGTTAACAAAATATCTAATTTATATAGAAATATAATTTTATGTTTCTATATACTTACCATGCCAATGAATAAGAGATTTTATTAATTCGCATCCATCCAATTTATTGTTGTTATCTGAATCGTGCATTTTAAAATAATGGAACTGCAATTCCTGTTCTGTCATTTTATTTGTATCAATTGGAACTTCCATATGTTCTGCGATATGACTAAAAAAATATCACTTTAATTGAAGTTAGAGAACTTTTTTTTTTATTAACAAATATAACTTTATATTTATTAATAAATTCAACTTCATATTTTGTAATCATAGATGCTTCATTTATTCATAAAATTGTTATTACTCACGCTTTTTCCTGAGCTATATTGGCAGCATTAAGTATTTGCTGAGGTTGATGATTGTGATTGTGCATTTGTTGCTGTATAGGGGCTTGAACAGGTATTTGTTGTTGTACAGGTGCTTGATGAATAGGCACATGTTGTATCGGAACTTGCTGATGTTATATTGGTAAAGTAATTAAATCAAATAATAGATCAAATTAAAACAATTTATAAATTAGAAATATATTAATAAATATCTTAAATTATTCGTATTAGTAGCAAGACGAGAAACTAAATGATTTTTTGTAATGAAATTAAAAAAAAAACGAATGAAAATTGTTATCAATAATACCTATTCGCTATATATTTTAACATTATATTAAATTATCAATTTTTACTTGTTGCTGTGAACCCTGTTGTACTTGTGGTACCTGGTGTATTTGCTGAGTAGGCTAGAAGAAAAGAAATAGATTCTATTAAAAGTAAAAATATTCTTTAAAATATAACTTATAAAATAACTCTTTTCTTTTTTATGACAAATATAAAAAAGTTTAAAAGACTGTTACTGAATCATTATTCCTTGTATACCATATGTTTCTTCATAATAATGAAATAAATGTACCTGCTGAACTTGATAATGTTGAGGAGGTACACCTGGTGCAATTCTTTGACCTTGTCCAAATGTATTATCTACTCCAAAAAATCCAATAATAAATAACCATAGAGTCCAATACATTTTGAAACACTGTGCTTTAAAAATAATCACTGTAACAAACCGGTAAATAAAAGATCACGTATTTTAATAAAAATATAAATATTCCTATAGAAATAATTGATTTCGTTAATTATGAAACTTTCCAATGATTAGTATGATAAAAAATACCTTAATTATGTATTAAAAGAGAAAGAAGAGATTTGATCGAAATATATAACTTTCTTTTTCAACAGATTACTACTGTTCAGGTTAAGTTATAAAAACAACCATGCAGATCTGACGTGGACGTATTTCATGATAGCGCTAGTACTGACTGTGGCTGGTACTGACTGTTGGATACCTGCCCTGAGATATTATGCGTAGATGTCGTTCGAAATGTGAATGATACTGATATTTCTAAAATTACGTTGAACGTAAAAATATATTCCAATATTAAATTAACGATGTTGAAAGTCTCCTGAAAGTTTTATAATATCCGTATGCATTAGTAAAACAATGTGATTTTAAGCTGACATTAATTAAATGTTGCAAAAAGCGAACTATGGACGTCGCGGAGGACGCCGAAGGATCTTTAGATCCCCGTATACAGGTGACTCATTAATCTCAATCGTTTCTAACGTTATTATGTTACTTATTGAAATTTTTATTATCAATTTATATATTATCGCATTTTATTTCACTAAACTCCATGCATGTATATTTCATGTATACAAAAGAAAGGTTATGTACTTTGACATTTAAGTAACGCCCGTACTACTTTGTTACCTGGTACAATGGCCTAGTTATCTATACTTTTGTTTTATTTTGTTCATTTTTCTTTTTACATATAATTATTAAGAAAATTAGATGTATTCCATCTCTCGACTAATTGTAATTTAATATTATTTTCTATCGTTACGTAATTTTGAATATTCTAACGACAAAAATGTTTTTTCTTGTTATAGGAATAATGAGATTTTGAGATTGACAATATAAATCTTATATTTTTAGATCGAGTTGGAGAATTTAAACAATGCAACAGATGATATTAATAAACTTGAGACTGAATTAGATGTGAGTTTTTCAATAGATAAGATAGTAGATCTTTTATCTATTTTATCTGTTATATTTTATAATATAGGAGGCACATACAGCGTTTAGACAATTGCTTACCGAATTAACAAGGCGATTGAAAGAAGTAGCGGACAAATTAGGAATTACATGTATTGAAAAAGCAAGATGTTATTACGAAGCTTTGGAAGTAGCTCATCTAGCACAAGTCAGTGTTGAGATATAAATATATATATATATGTTTATAAAAGAGGGGAATTCTAATATTAATTTAATTTGTTTAGGTGGAATGTCAGAAACAGGCTCAGTTATTCCAAAGAGCTAATGAGATACACGCGGCTGCTAAAGAAACCGTTGCTTTAGCTGAAACGAGGTTTACATCGCATCAGCACGAATGGAAGTTTGATCAAGCTTGGCAAGATATGTTGAATCATGCAACTATTAAAGTAAAATAATTTTTGTTGTTTACCGTTGTATTACAAGTTACACTACAAAATTGTACTAAATAAATAATGTCTAGGTTATGGATGCAGAAAATCAAAAAGCAGAATGCGGTAGGGAACATCATAGAAAAGCAATGATATTTCAAGATGCAGAAAAAAAGTTATTTCAGTTGGAAGAGAAATACCGTCGTTATATCATTAAGTCAAGGCCATACTTTGAGGTGAAAGCTCAATGCGATCAAATGTTAACAACGCAAAAGGAAAGAGTAGAATATTTGCAGAAAGCAATAAAAGATGCAAAGCATAATTATGCTTCGAGTCTTCGTATTTTAGAAAACATTAGTAATCAAATACACCAACAAAGAAAGGATAATGGTATCATTGATACAAAAAAGCTGTCTATGTTCATAATATATGTTGGTCGCAAACATATATCTTATTACTCATTTTTGTAGATATTCTTGCTAATGGGCCTAGAGAACCAGGTGTAGGTGCAGAATTGATTACTTCAGGAGATAATTTAAAATACAAAATGGATTTTAAGAAAGTAAATCATAAAAATATAATCTCTACTGTAGACGATGAGTACCGCAAAAATGTTCAACATCAACAAGATAATGTTAGCATAAGAACTTTTTTTTTCTTATAAAATTTCATTGGACTGTAATTTGAAATTTATATTTTCATATATAATTCTTTTAATTTCAGAATGATTTTAAGATTACATCGTCTGCGGGACATCTCGGTCGAAGGTCTATAGATGGTAGCGAAGCTACATCCAATCAATGGGAACTAGAATTACAAGCTAGTATGGAAAAATTAAATTGTGCTCCATTTAATAGTAAAGATTCTGAGAATGGTGAGAGAAAGATAAGAGACATCTTTAAAAAAGAAATATGTGATACGCATTTAAGAGATAAGAACGATACGATTGATTTTGCAGACGACTTACAATGTAATGTTTTGAAAAACGAAGAATCTACTGAACATACAGCGAATTTATTTAAAAAACTATCTACAGACGTAGAAATAAGTAAGACATCCATTGATGTACCATCGGTATCAAGTTCTACAAGTTTGCAATCATTATGTCATAATTTTATTAATTCAGTTCAGACAAGATCAAAATATATCAATGATATTACTAAATCTTTATATAAGGAGTCTATTACTAAAAGAGATTATTTTGGCGAAGCAGTAAAAAGTTCAGAAAAAGTAGTTAATTTAAATACATCTACGTACCTACCAAATAGAATCTCAGAAATCGATTTAAGAAATCCAAAATCTCAAACGAACGCCAAAACCAATATAGAAGATATTAAACATAATTATAGTATGCCAAAATTATACGATTGTACAGAATCTAATGTTCTTGATAAGGTAACGACAAATGTTACGAGTCTTAGTAGTTTAAAAAATCTATCAACATCTATTTGTTATAGTGCCAATTCTTCTCCAATTAAATCAGTAAATTTATTTTCATCGAAAAATAAACGATCATCGGACAACGAGTTACATAGAATTCAAAATAAAACTTCTTTCGAAAGATTAAGAAAAAAATCATCTAGTATAAAAGAACTGCCACTATTATCATTAGTCAATATTCCAACATCATCATTTCCAACGCGCAAAGAAAAAAGTAGTAGCATGAATGACTTAAATTCTAAGTAACAAAAGAAAGTGTAAGTTAATAATTCTAACTCGATTTACATATTTAGCTAGAAATATGTATGATAAAAAAAAATAATAAAAATACAAAAGAAAAATAAAAAAAATTATTATATTAACAAAACTAAGTTCGCTAACAATTGTCTGCACAGAAAAAAAATAGAAGATATAAAGTATTTCCAGTGATGTGTTAAAATTGTGATGAACTTTAGAACAAATTTATATAGAAAAAAAAAAAGATATAATTATAACACATAATTATAATATTATAAATATAAACGAGAGTCTCTGATTTATTTAGTTTCCTATAATACATTTAAAGATAAACCTATTAATTGATAAATAAAGATATATATGCTCAAAAAGGAAGAAAATGTTACGAATTATTCAGCAACAGGGTTTAATGTGCTCAATAAGTACATAAACAATTAATATTATATATATTTATATATATATATATATATTAGTTTTAATTGTAAGAGTTCTTTGTATTTATTTGTATGGTTATATATACTATTATGGATCTAAAATTTCACATTTTGTAGATATTGCCAAATTTTATTAAACAGTTTGATATTTCTTAACTTGTTTTTATTTGTGTTAAATTTAAAATATTTATTTCATGTGTGACATATTTTATTCAACGATATTTTTTATAATCTTTTTTTTAAGTAAGAGCAGTTTCTAATTATGCAAAATTTAAAATTCGCGCAATATCGAAGTTGGACAATCAACATCGATGTATTGTTTGCAATAATCGATCTATCGATAATATTGAAATATTTAATTCCAGTAATCGTATAAGAGCGCCGATACGCCGCATGCATAAACGTGCTTTGTGTTTTGTATAAAATCTGCTGAGAATTAATTATTTTAGTTGGACTTGTCATTTTAAGTATAATGGATACCACAATCGACAATTTAAAGGAGAATATAAATTCCACTGTAAGTATTAAATATATCATACTTATTTCAATATCATTTAATTCAAAGGTGACTAAGGATTTTGTCAAGGTTATGCCGTCTATGATATATTGTTATTGTCTAAAATTTAACAATATTATGATATTATTACTTTACATTTTATTTATTCATTATCTTATTGTATTGTTTCTCGATATATACATACTATCCGTGCAATTTACAATATTTATCAAGTATGATAGTACAAAATTTATTATCAAATAAAAGTACATGTGTACACACACACACGCACAAGTATCATTTATATCTATAAATGATTATATATATAATATAAATATATAATTCATTACATGTATAAATAAAAATTTATTTGAATTAATTCTTATCCTTGTAGGATTATTTTTTTTAATCTATGATAAATGCTTTGATTACAGGATAATAATGATAAATTGGATAAATTAAAAAAGTCTTATATGATACTAAAACAAAAAGTTTGTAGATCACAGTAAGTTATCCTATTTAATGAAAATTAATATTTATATCATCTTTACTTATAATTTATATTTAAATATATATTTTTTATTATGATTATATATAAAATAATTTGATGATATAATTCGTAATACATATTTTTTAGTGAATTAATTAAACTATACAATGACAAATTGAAAGAATGCGAACGCATGAAAATAGATTTAGATTTAGCAAATAAGGAAACCAAAAAAATGACCACTAATTATAATGGAACATTGGCGAAAGTTATTAAATTGGAACTTGTAAGTAATTTATCCAAAAATTTGTGGTAATATATGTAATAATTAAATATCTATTATTTTATTAGCAAAATACGGAATATAAGAAAAAAATCGAGTCGTTGTCGAATACTATAGTAATGCATGAAACTAAAATTGCTGGAGATCAACAACATTTGCAACAGTTGACATGCAAATTAAAGGAAATAGAAGATAAACATATGGATGAAAGACTGCAAATAGATATGGAAAAAACTTTATTACAAGGTATTTAGAGTAGAAGTGTAATAATATCTTTTTTTGTGTAAGATCTTTTTATGTTTTAAATCGTATTCTCAGATAAAGTCAAAGAACTGGAACGTCAATTGAAGATATCTAATAAAACTAATAATTCAACAAAGAAAGAGAAAATTAATAAAAAACAAGGTATAGACAAAGGCATACATTGTTGTTTGGAAAGTTAGTACTTCAGAAATATTTATTGTCGATCTATAAATAAATTGATTAAGCACATTTAAGGATTTAGATTTCATTGATTTTTATAGATGTGATACCAAGGGTAGATGTCGCTGTAAATACAATAAAACATGTAGAACTTAATACTCAAGTTGAGAAGAATGTAATGACAGATATGACTTTTAAAGCAGATAAAGATAATCTTTATCTTTTGTTTTGTGATAAATGTGAAGATTTAGTGTGTAATCCTGCTGAGAAAATTTGCAAAACGATGGGTATAAATCCTGAAATTATTCCACAACTTCCTTCGTCTACAAAATTACAATCTACAGTTTCTGTATCTGTATCTTCTCCTGAAAAAGGTTTGTTACTTTCTTTTTTTTAATGTTTACTGGAATGTATTTAAAACGAAGTACGCAATTTCCTTTTTCAGATGAAGACTCTCAGACAAATAATAAAAAAAGACTCGGTGTCCAAAATTCATCGGAAGATATAAATATTCACGATAACAATTCAAATTTAACATCGGTTCCTTCATCGTCTGAATTATCTAAAATGATATCTTCCTCTTCACAAGATCCTTGTATAGCAAGAGAGGAATCTTTTTCCGATTTAACAAAAAATTCATCTTTTTCAAGTAAATTTGATGAATTAACAGATTTAGTCAAAACTTCATGTATAATGAAAGAAAATAATAATACGAGCAATTCGTCATCTTTTAATAATCTACTGCATAATTTTGAAAAATTAAAAAAGAAGATGAAAAAATTAGAAAGAAAGGTAGAGAAACAATCTCAAGAAAAGAAGCAATTGGATACAAATTATTTCCCGCATGCGCCGTGCATAAATTATTACTCAAACGAAATGTTAAATCATAACTTCTCATTAAATATGATTTCTACATTTTTGAATGGATTACAAGATATCGTGAACAAAAATATACGTAAGCGTAATAAAGCTCAGAAGAGAAAATATGAACCTAAAGTCTGTAAATTTAGTTCCAAAAAGATAAAGCTTAAACGAGCACAACAAAATCTATCAATGTGTAATAACGTTTGGAATGTGGATTCAATAAAATCTTCCAATGAGCGAACTACGAGAACCGACAATTCTACATCAAATGATAATTTGGATAATTCATGTAATTCTGTAAACAATGATGTAACGTTAGACGATGATTCAAGTGATATAAATGTCGACAAAGTTAATTGCTACAATAATGTAATTAAAGAACATTTGAACGATACCGTTTTGATCCCTAATAATTCGAAGATAGAAAAATTACGAATTACAAATAATAAACACGAGAAGAATCCCGTAATTGTTACGTGTCAAACTGCAAGTGATAATGTATCGAATTCTATGGAAGAAACAAATTCAAGTAGTTTGGATAATGAAGATTGTTCTATTCCTACAGTGACTAGTAAAAAACAAGCAATAAATGGTCCTCTAGTTGTAGAAGGATTTGATCACAAAAGTAAAGATTCTTCTAAAAATAAGATTCGTAGTAGTGATAAGGATACTGTTATGGTAATGAATGATCTAGTCCCTAATACTAATATAGCTTCCACATCTAGTGCAAGTATTTCTATAAATAAGTCTAGTGTATCTGATACTAAGAAGCAAATAAGTATTCCTTTTATCAAGAAATTTGAAAATACTGAGTACACAGTAGAAGAAATGCCACCGGTAATCGATAACATCCCACCTTTTATGGAAACTTCAACTTTTATGAATGAGAACAAAGGAAATGATAGCACTATTAATACAACTGCTAATACATCTTCTATTAGCAGTGTTATTGTTACTGTTAGTGATACTTCTACTAGTTCTACTACTTCTAACAATAAAAGTCCTATTACTGCAAATATTAAAAGCCGTAAACGTAAATTGCAGATATCTGAAAAAGAATTAAATCAATCTAATTTAATTAAAGACTTGTCAACCGTAGAGAAAAATAATAAAGATATTTGTAATATTGGAAATGATGGAACGTGCATCATTGAAAATACAAAAAATAATACTCCTGAAAAAGTAATGAATAACAAGTCCGATGTTCGGATAACAGATAATCCATGTCTTATACCACAAAAAAAGCAATGTACAGTACATCTAATGAAAAGAAACAATCAGGAAGTATCGACATTACATAATGAAAATTTAGATGCAAGTCAAGAAACGAATGACAAATCTGTTAAAAAGACATTAGCAAATATATCGGATAGTACATCGACGGATGAAGAAAAAATTGATTCTATAGAAAACCAAAGTAATAACATAAATGTTGAAACAAAGCATAGCTTTGCAAAAAGAAAAAGTCCGGGATCCAATTACGTATTTGCTTCAAATAAAACTCGTGTTGGATTAATGGGTCGTTTAAAACATTTACGATCTCAGTCTCTAGTTAAAGTCAGTAACGTAGAGTTGTTCAATTCGAATGAACCAGAAACTGTAAATAATAAAAGTACTAACCAGAGTAAATGTGTATCCATATCCGCGTCTAATAAAAATAATGGAATGGAAAAAAGTTTAATGGAAAATCTTGGCGAATTAAAAAAAACATATAAAAACTGGACGACTAAGGATTTGTTGGATGATTCTTTTAACAGTAATGAGCAAGCAAAGTCAGCAGATGAATTAACGGCAAATATTGCGCCTGCTGCTAGTTTGGATTTTAAATTGACTGATGTAAATAAGAATACAGAAGATAAATGTTTTACCAATATTATAACATCATTACAAGACTCAAACTCGATGCAAGACAAGGATGTATCCACTGATTCTAATAGTGATACAACAACCGAGAAAAAAAGTATCGAATCAGACGAGGATATTTGTTCAGAATTATGTCCTAAAACTATCACCGATGAAGAAGATCAAATTATAAAAGATGTAACCTTACATTCTTCTCTATTTACATTAATTAGTCCTCTAAAGGATGATAGCATCCCTGTTGTTATATCTAAAAAGTACTCAAAGAAAAAAATTAACAAACCAATTCAAGATGTAGCAATAGGTCCACATAGAATATATCCTATGCAGGAACTCGATATCTTAATGCATTCTGAACATACGCTTACATCAAAAGCAGAACAAACAAACATTTTTAATAATACTAATAAAGCAACAAAAATTAAAACTGATAAAAGAATGATTAGCAAAGGAGAATCCAAATTACAATCTAAATTCGTTGATAAAAATATACAACAGGTTAATAGAGTGTCTCAGAAAAAAGAAAAACTCTTAAATAGTCTCGCATGTGAAGAAAGTATTGAGGAACATTGTAGCGTGTCTATAAATGTTCAAAAACAAAGCACATCAGAAATGACAATGAATGAAGCAAAAAAAGATACATCGATCAATAGTTATGAAAATGGAAAGATACATTCAGAAATATTTATAGATCCAACAAACACGACAATATCTAATGACGACGTAGACATTCAAACACATAATGTGATAGTCAATGATTTAGAAGCTGTTTCCGCCAATAACGGAGTGGATGTTAAAAATATTAATAACGATTTGGTTAATCCCATTACATTATTAGAAAATCATTTGAAAACAAACCAACATACCAGAGGGTTGAGGAACTCCAAAAAAGCACTGAAGATAATAGAACCACTATGTATACAAACAGGTATATTGTTATACGCTTTTGTTAATTTATTTATATATGTTAAATATACTTTAACATATTATATATATACATATATATATATATATATATATATTTCAGATAATTTTGTTAATAAGCAATTATGCAGAATCATAAATGATACTGATTGGTCTATGTCTGTACATAGAGATGTTGTTGATAAATTGTCTTCTATATGCAGCGTTCGTATTGTTGCCAAGTACGTATAAATAATACTATATATAGAATCTTTTTATTACCTTATCAAATGTAATCAAAATTATAGTTGTATTATTTTTTTATCGTTTGATTACAGATGCATAGTGGACTTTATGCTTGAAAGAAAAGAGAATAATTTGGATAAAAGTTATACACCACCAGCACCCTTGATGACAATAACTCAACAAAAAATTGTAACATTATTAGTTGACCTCGAAATAAAATTGCCTACAGTGATAAAATGGGTTCAAGCTGGAATCGAATATAAAATTTTCAGATTAAATAACGCTCCTATGGTATGTGATTGTGAATATTAATTATGTCGGTTTTCTTTCTTTTTTCTTTTTCTTTTCCTGAGTTTTATAAAATCATTCATATCATAAAATAATTTGTTGAATTATTTAGTTACATCAGATACAAAATCTTATAAGACTATACATCGTTCTAACACGGATACAAAAGGATCGAGAAAAAGCTAGAATGCTATGTTGCGATGCTTTATATTGTCTAGGATTACATGCAATTCCGGTTATTTATACAGTATTGACATGTTGGCCAGAAATATTTCCACAGTTTACAGAAAATATTGGTTGGTATAGATATTTATATTTCGTCATGACATAAATAATATAAGGATAAATTTTTACGTTTCAGATATTTTACCAAAGTATATGGCACATTTTATTATGTCTCTACAGGCTAATAACTTTCCTCAGTTATATGCTTTGAAAAATTTATTATCAACTTATTATAAATATAAACCAGGAAGTTCTTTAACTAAAAATTTAGTAGAAGAATCATTAAAATCTTTAGAAGGTAAGGTATTATATTTTTGTACGTTATAGAAATATTCCAAATGTTTTAATAAATACATTTTATTAGTGAGAAGTAATTCCAATGCGGGTACTGATAATTTGAAAACAGCTATTATATTGCTTGCGAAAAAGGAAGGTATATCGTGGAGCTATACTAATATTATACAAAGCCGTTTGTTGCCAAATATAATTAATAAAAAATATCTGTCAATGTACGAGCCATTTTGTTTACTTGGTGAGTTTATTAAAAAAAAAAAAAATAAATAAATAAATATAAAATAATTCATAAAATTATATATCGACAACATTTTATAATAATATTTATTTCTATAGGCTATCTTATGCGTACGTTTCCAGTAGAAGATAATGATGGAATTGTCAAAAATGTCATCGAACAACTCTCAGATTTAATTGACTCAGGAAAAGGTAATATAAAACATACTTCAAAAAAGACAATGATATTTTAATTACAACATTTGACCTGACATTATAAATATTACACAAATGCTGTTATTTTCTTTTTGTTTTCTTTTAAATTAGGCTCCCACGATCAACAGGAAGGCATAGTATCGGCATTGTTAAGTTTATCTAGACACGACGTTGAAAAAGTAATCAGTTCTGTGATGAAATGGATCCCAAGTAAATCTTTAAGAATAACTACTATTGATCAATATTATGCGTTCTTCAGACAACGAACGAAAATTCATTGGAAAAATTATCTAAAAAAATTGAACAAAGTATATGTTAAAGATATCAGACTTTAAATGCTAAGATTATATATATATATATATATATATATATATATATATATACTTATATATACATATATATAACTTCTTTCTTTGTTCTTATTTTTATTTATTTTTTTTTTATTAACAAAAAATAAAGTATATCGAACGCGCGCATAATAATTATTTATTATTGTGATAGATTTTTCAAATGAAATCTGATTGAAAATTCTTATTCTCAGTCTTTCTTGTTTCTCTATGTGTGCGATATTAAATAACATATAAATAATTAAATGCTCTAGAGAAAATTCGTACAAATCGTTTTTAAATAATTTTAGTCTATGACGCGATATAAAATTTTTATAAAAAAATAAGGCATTGATATCTAAATCTAGACTATATCTCTGTATCTCTCTCTATATTTCGTTCCTTTCTAAGATTTGGATATTAATGTTCATAAACGCGCAAAGTATTAATAGATTTAAAATGTTTAGAATTGGACTGAAATAATAACCGACTATATTTTTTAATTTAGTCCTGTTGTTTCTTGTTTTCTTTCTCCTTTTTCTTTTTTTGTTTTAATGTATATATATCAATCAATATAATTTTTTTTTCTTAATGTGTGTATATATATATATATTATATATATATTATATATGTATTGTTATATATATTATATATATGTATATGTATATATATATTAACCATTATTATTATATTTGTTCTTTTTAGTCAAAAATATATTATAATGATTATTATCTTTTTTATGAGAGAATATCGAAAAAGTAATTATCATATTGTGGTTCGTTTTGAATTATCCCTTCCACTACCTCGGCTAGTATTTGTTAAGTATGATTAGGGATAATAGATCACATGCAAACGCGCTTTGTATACAGAGAGAGTGTAAATATGTAACGTGATAGAGTAACAGATATGGAATTATTTAATGTAATATACATAAATTGTAATACATATATTATACCATCTTGTAACGCTTGTTAATACGATATTTTTATCCTTACTCAATTTGATTTAATAATAATAATAATAATAATAATAATAATAATAATAATAATAATAATAATAATAATAATAATAATAATAATATTAATAATAATAATATTAATAATAATAATAATATTAATAATAATAATAATAGTAATAGTAATAATAATAGTAATAGCATACATATATATGTAGGAAGCGAAAACCTGTCGAATTTGGAAACGCAAGAGTAAAGATTGCTTATCTTTTTTCTTATTGTTGTTGCTGCTGTTGTTCTTATTATTTACTTTGATAAATAAATGCATACTGCGGAATATAATTATGGCCCACAAGTAAGTAAGTCAGTATAAGTATTATTAAACCATTCCATCGGTATGCATTCCAGCAAACTTTTCATAAGGATGACTGATAGTCGTCTAAACACTAATGTCATCAACCAATGATGACTTACCTGAGTCTAGGCGAGGTTTAATTATAGTTAACGAGAGAGAAAAAAGAAAACAAACGAATACTTACGATTTAATAAATTAAATTATACTATATATACATACATATATATATATATATATATATATATATATATATATATATATATATATAGAAGCGCGCGCGATTGACCACACACAGCATATCTCAATAATATATATCAAATTTTTGTAACATATACAATGTGTTTCAATATTTATGCATTTGAACATTTGGGAAACAAGGTGTTACAGGTTTTTTTCTCTTTTTTTTTTCTTTTAATCTTTCTTTTAATATGATGACGCCGATAACGGAGACAATAATGGCGATGAAAATGATGAAGATAATGACAATGAATAATAATAATAATAATTAATTAATAATATTAATAATCAAAAATATTTATAATATATAATAAAGAGAAGAAATAATAGTTATAATAATTAATAATGATGGCGATGTGGCGATGACGATGATAGTATTGATAATGATGATGATAATAATTAAAATAAAATAATAATAATAATAATAATAATAATAATAATAATAATAATAATAATAATGAGGATGATAGTGATCGATGATGATATGATAATAATTAATTATAATAGTAGTAATATAATAATAATAGTCATAATAATCATAATAATAGTGACGATGACAACTAATAATAATAATAATAATAATAATAATAATAATAATAATAATATAATAATAATAATATAATAATAATAATAATAATAATAATAATAATAATAATAATCAACATATTTAGCTTTCATACGCAGAGCATATTAATACATGTACATGTTTTTCTTTACAAAAATAATAACAATGTTTTTAATGTAACATTGCCGATCGATGATCTTTTTTTCTCTCTCTCTCTTTTTTTTCTTTTTCTTTTTCTTCTTTTTCATTTGTTAGTTGGTTCATTCTTTCTTAGTTAGTTAAATGATACTCGGCTCCATCTCCTTTGGATATCGATATTTGTGTTAATAACTATTTATTTAGCATATTTTTAATTCGACATTGTCTTTGGTACATTCACCACACGGACAGCATAACGCGAATACGAATTTTGGTATATGTATGTATGTATGTATGTATATATGTATATATGTATGTCTGTATGTATATATGTATATTCTATGTTGTGTATGTCGGACGGGGTACCTACCATCCGCCGCGTCATAAAGCGCACGCACAATTATTATATTAGAATCGACGGGGTGAAGAAAAAATGAGTGTGGTGGTGGGGATATAAGTGGGCGGTTCTTGATGGGGGATGATTTTGTCTTTTCTATAAGAGCAAAAAAGCACCATATACGCGTATCTCATCGTGTCACACATACACAGTCACACAGATAAATGACGATTGATGATGATGATAATGACGGTGACGGTGATAATGATGACGATGACGATGACGATGACGATGACGATGATGACGATGATGATGACGATCAAGATGACCATGATGACATAATCATGATCACGATGATATGTCATATAAAATGAAATATTATTATGATATTAATAATATTAAAATGAAATAATAATAATAATAATAATAATAATAATAATAATAATAATAATAATAATAGTAATAATAATAATAATAATAAGTTAATTATTATTAATTATATATATATAGATATATATATAATTGGCGTCGAGATCGATTCGATAAAGAAAGATGGATATATACTGTTACGTTTGAATAAACGTGACGAGAAAAGCATATGGAGGGCGATTCGATCTTATGGTGATATAACACGAATCTTATTTTTTTTTCTTGTGGTAATTTGTAATATTGATTTCTTTTGTTTTGTTTCGTTTTCTTCTTTTCTTTTTTTTCTTTTTTTTTTTTTTTTAATTTACGGGCGCTTTAACATTCGATTTTTTCTTTCCTTCGCACCACATTTATATATGCGCGGCTTTGTCTAATGTGCTAAAAAAATTGTTATTCATTATCACTCTCTTTCTCTGTCTCTCTCTCTATGTAATTTCGGTCAAATGTATTTAAATATATATATACATATGCGTACATACATATATATATATTTTTTTTCTTTTTTCTAATTTACTATGTCCTACATATACACAGACATACATATATATATATGTATGTTATACACACACACACCACGCGCACGCACACACACGTACACACTTCGAGAGATTATTATTATTAGAAGCACGATCGCATTTATTTCTTTCTTTCAAATGATTTTTTCAGTTTCTTTTTTTTTTCTTTTTTCTTCCCATACAATTCGTATTTTCTTTAATCAATACTTATATCTTTCTCTTTTTCTTAATCGTTAGGGATCGATCGATCGATCGATCGAGTGATTTTCCTACGTCACTGGATGAATCAGAAAAGAATTTTGTTTACGTAAAGAAGAAAAGAAAAAAAGAAAAAAGAAAAGAAAGGAAACAAGTGCTACTACACGGAGCTTTGCATGTCACATAAACGTACAGACGCGCAACACACACACACACACACACACACATATACGTACACACAGAGACAATTTTTCTCGCATTAGATCATTTACATCAATAATTACTCATTCGGGATACTGCATATATGGATCATATAAATTACAAATGTATCCTCTTTGAGATACTTATCGATATTCAATGGACAATAATGATTAGAATTAGAATAATATATAATAATTAGTTAATGAAATAATAATAATGTTAATAATAATAATAATAATATTGATAATGATAATAAAAATAATAATATTAATGATATTAATGATGTGACAATAATAATATTAATAATAATAATTAATAATAATCAAAAGAGTAATGATAATAAATTAGGAACCACATATATAGTATGAATTATAATGAAAAAAAAAGAAAAAATATATTAATAATAATAATAATAATAAAAATAAAATTAAAAAAAAACAAATATTAAGTTAAACATACACTATTAGTTTTTTGTTATTGTTCGTATTGTTGTTGTTGTTGTTGTTGTTGTTGTTCTTTTTTTCCATCGATTAGGTTTATTATATTTATATATGGTGCTATATTATATATATATATATACATACATATATATATATATATCTTATTTATCCTCTTAATATATACATATATATACACACACACACACACACATATCTATATATATGCTTGCGGAACGCTTCCATGTATTTTCTATTCGAGATGAGAGTGCAATTTGTATTCTTCCTGTTTCGAATTGACTGATAACAAATGCACGGGTGAAAAAACACCCCTAAGAGAAGTATAACAATATGGAAGGAGTAACGCAAATTTGTTAGTAATAACGTGCCAGAAAAAAAGTTTAATCGTTTCATTTTCAAGATGTTTTTGGAGAGAAATATTTCACTTATCTATGTAGATAAAAAAAAAAAAAGAAAGAAATTATAATATACATACATAGGTGTAATTTTTCATAATTTATTTTTTTTCTTTTTTATATATATATATATCCTATATGTATGTATATAGGGGGAAGAAGAAAGGGGGCGGGGCCAGAAATATTCCTAGATGTGATTTTTTTTCACAATCAATTACACCTTTTTGGAGATTCTTTTAGGCGCTATTTTTTTATTGTCATTATTGTCAGATTAGACAAGCTCCTCCTAGATAGCTTGTAGTTCAACAATATTTAAAAAAAAAAAAAGGAAAAAAAAGAAAGTAAAACAGATAAAAAATAGCCTTTAAAGTGTCTCTGAAAAAGAAAATATCGATTTATCAAAGTCATCTCTAGGAACACTTTTGGCCCACCTAGGAACTTTTGGAGCCCACTTTTCCTATCACTGTGTACATGTGAATATGTATGTGAATATGTATGTGTATATGTATGTAAATTCATTATTTTGGAGAATAAGCTGCTTTTTTTCTTATCTTTTCTTTTTTTTCTGACGTGGATAAATCATAACGATCGAAAGGCTCGTTACTACTTCAGTCGTTTTCATTTTTTCTTCTTTTTTTAAATAAATATATATATACACACAGACATATATATATACACACACATATATATATATATATATGTATATATGCATCGTGGACGGTGCGTAGGCAAAATTCTTAGAAAGTATAATTTACTATTTACATCATTTCAATGGTCCTTTTTTCGTGACCACATCCTCACATCGCTAAGAAAATAAATAAATATATATATATATATATATATATATATATATATATATATATAAAAACGGAACAAAAATCCCAAGGATGAAGAAATTGGAGAGGGTGGAAGGAAGAGCGAGAAAGAAGAAAAAATAAAAAAGTAAAAGGAAAATGAATGCTGAACCAAGTATTTACATATGTCATTCTCTATGTACGCCTTTTTATCGTTTATATATATACACACACACACACACACGCGTATCCTTTCTCTTTTTTCTCTGAATTATGCGATCGATATAATATATAAGATGAAAAATTATAAAAAAGAAAAAAAATGATTTTATTCTCGAGATCTTTTTTTTTTATTGTGATTTATTTTCATCACTATTTCACGTTATGCGTGTCTTATCTGTAATGCTAGTCGAATTTTTTGTTTTTTTTTTGTTTTTTTAATTACTGAACTTTTCTTTCTTTTTTTTTTTTTTATTTCGAAGCGCAGGACTTAATAATACGGTATTACTTAAGGTTTTCTAGGTGGGCCAAAAGTTACTAAATGATTTTAATAATCTATTACTCTATTTCGAGAATCCTTTAGACTTTGTTATTAAGCATTGTTAATTTTACAAGCTAGATTTTTAGTATTACTAATCAGAAAAAAAAGTTAATCAAAACGCTTTGAAAATGATTAATTGATTTTGTGAGAAGATCTAGGAACACGTTAAGCCTATTACTCTAGAAAAATAGAATAATTTTTATGTACTATGAAAGTTCATGATAATTTGGCGAAGATCTTACTTATTTTTATTTTAGCTAATGATTTTTTAATTATTATAGATATTAATCCCTCGTATGAGTCGAGAATAGAAAATCTGAAAAAAAAGAAAAGAATGAAAAAAAAACAATGAAAAAAAAAAGGAAAAAATTAAAGAAAAGAAGAAAAAAGGAAAAAAAAAATTATGCTGGCACATTTATAGGATTGCATCGTTAATGTTCTAATAACAATAACAACAAACAACGTGCATGCCCTGCGCTTACTTTCTGTATTATTTTGAATTTTGTTGGAATAAAATGAAATTTTTCCGAATGAATCAACGTGTATGTGTGTATATGTGTGTAATCAGATATATATATATATATATACACACACACACCAGAAAGTGTGTTCATTATTAAATTAGTATCTTGTTAAATCCGAAAATGGAGGCATATCGAGGGAACAATTTATTATTATTATTTTTTTTATAGGAATGTCTTGAAAAAAAATTGGAGAAAAAAGGAAGATAAAATAAAGTAAAATAAATAAACACACAAAAAAAGAAAAAGAAATAAAAAAAGAAATAAGAAGGAAAACAAAAAAAAAAGCAGCGATTGTGAAGAAGTCGTGTTCACGTAGTTAGCACCATATTCAGCCTAGCCGTTTCACGAAAATATAATGTTAGAAATACGTTGGAACAAATATTATCAAGTATATCTTTTTAACGAAAGAAATACTCTTTCTCTTCCTCTCATTGTCTCTATTTTTTTCATATATATATATAGATGTACATATATATATATATTTCATTTTTTCTATCCTTTGTTCGAACGTATTTCACATGGTATTAAGAAAAAATGTTTTTGTTCGTCGGCATTGCGTTAAATATTTCGGTTATCTCAGGGCCGTATATCTTCGTGAAATGAAAGGAACGATGCGAAACGTACAAGTACAGACGTAACTCTAGAAAAGTTAGCAAGCTTAGACGATGACGATGTTGATGACGATGACGACGATAATGATGATGAGAACGATGACGATGACGACGATGATGATGATGAAGATAATGTTGATGATAATGATGATTTTTTTTTGGACGATTCTATTATTCGTTTTCGTCGAGCTTCGTAGTTCGGACGGCGACAACAACAACAACGATTGATAATAATGTCGGAAGATGGATATTTCTGTTGGCGATCGACGTATCGGCAATAATTAATCTTCCACGACTTATCATCGTAGATCTTCTTCTTTTGCCGACACGAGTTTGATCTTGGCTATTGGCTCGAACGTTTGCTCTCGCTTATAGATGCCATTCTCATCGATTCCATCGTTTCTACTCTGTTCCATCCTGGCATTCTTGTTTGCTCAATTGTTGCCTAAACAAATTTTTTATTTACATATATATTTATATATTTAATTATTTATTGTATATTACACGAGTGTTTAATTAATACATATTATTAAGACTAAGTAAAATACTTTTTATTTGTTTGTTTATATAATGTTTCTTAATATTGTTGGGCTAATCAAGATTACGTATAAATTATTAAACAAAAATGATATATATATATATAATATATATAAAAAATATATTATATAATATTTCTAATTTCTATTAATCGCAAAACATCGAATTGTTCGATATATAAAATATATTCCTTTAGTATTAAAAAAATTTATGCATTCTATAATATATTAACGAAATAATAAATTCTTCTTTTTCCAAATGAAATAATATCTTTATAAATTCGATTTAGAAAATATAATAGTAATGATATAATAATTTATTAATATAAACGATGTATAAATTTTATATATACATAGATACTAATGAATGATGTATAAATTTCAGTTGAAAGATGATATTGGAAGTAATTAAATGAAATTTGTAATGTTTACCGAGCTGTTGGGAGGATTCTTGGCCATGTAGATCATAAGGGAGCGGCTGCGGTTGCTAAACGGCCTCAGCTCCGGATCTCGACCGGGTCCATCCACCGTGTCGAAGCAGTTACTGCTGGTGGCATAGAAAGAAATAACGAAACGTTAAGGATTTACGGCGACGTGCCCCGACAAAGAGATATGGATGTATAAATATTTCCAAGATTTTTCAAACAACGACAACAACCATAACGATACAACAATAAACAACAGTACTACACTACTACTACTACTACTACTATTACTACTATTTACTACTACTACTACTACTATGACTACAATTAACTATTATTACTATTACCTTACTATATATATTTTACCTTGTTCGCAATTCCTTTTGCTTTCTTTTACAATGTATATAAGCTGCTATGCAAATGATAACGACGAGAAACACTGCTATCGTCGCACCACCAGCGATACTTGCCGTCTCCAACATTACACGTTGACGAGAAGCTGCAATTATCGAAATATTTTAATTTTTTATTTCAATTTTTATCCATACAGATTTCGTTCCTCTTTTTGCTGAATTTTTTTAATATATGATAATAATAAAAAAAAAAAAAAAACAGGGGAGAAAAGAAGAATGGACGCGAAACACGAGAGTTCCTTAAGATGATATTTAAAAATCGATTACTCTTTTTTCTCCAGAGATCTTGTAGACAATTTTCTTTTATTTTTATTTTTTTCTTAAATCGTAAACTAGAAATTCATAGAAATTTTCGGAATTTACTCTGTATAATAAGATTGATGTTATAATCGCTCGTTTTTTTTTGGTTTTTGTTTTAGGATTGCATATATAACCCTTACAATGATAATTATTATTTATTAATTAATTATTATGGGAGATAATTATTAATTATTGTGGGAGAGATGATATTTTGTTGGATCATGGAAACTTTTATTCGATGTTTGTTCAGAAATTTAACGACTGATAATTGTAATCTTATTATAGTTGGAATTTATTCATACATGTGTATCAAAAGAGAGTTCTCATAACTGTAGTTTGTTATTAACTTTAATTTGGGACGATAACATTTAATGATAGCTTTTAATGATTAAGATTGTTAAAAATGTTTGTATGTATGTGTGCGTGTGAAAGAGAGAGAGAGAGAAAGAGAAAGAAGAAAATACTTACGTAAATAGGAACCATCCAAGTCTTTGAACTCGCATCTCTGTCCGATATAGCCATTAGCACATCTACAAAAAAGAAAGATAATAAAAAATTAAGAAAAACAAGTAACGAATAAATGAACGAGCGATTGTATGTATGAAATTTTAACGGTAAATATTTCTCGATAAAATAATTATAGGACTAGAGACATCCGTTAATATCGCATTGTTTCGTTTATCGTCGAGTATATAATTGAAAAAAAAAAGAAAGAAAAAAAGAAAATTTAAAGATAAAATTAATCTTTCATTGAACGAAAGTCTTCATTTAATTAACAACACTAAGTAGTTACACGAGTTGTAAAAACAACAGTAAGCCGCTTACTTGTAATATTGGTTTACGAAAAAACCCAGACGAGGGTAATTAAAGGCGGTTAATTAAAAGGATTCTCACAATAGGTGGATCTTAACGAGCAAGAGAATCTTCCTTTTTCTTTTCTTTTTTTTTTCCTTTTTATTTATTTTTTTCTTTTTTTAATTTAACCTTCGCTTCCTCCTCGGGGCGTTTCGCGAATAATTAAGAGAGTAAAGTACAGAAAGAGAGAAACAGAGAAAGAAAGAGAGAGAGAGAGAGAGTTCGTGTCCGTTCACTATTCCGGGTTCCTTCACTTCCTCGATCAGATTTCGACGCTCGATCGCCTTCGCAGAGACTGTATTTCTCAAGTAGAGCGGCAAAAACAAGGAGAGAAAGAGATATAAAAAAAACAGAGACAGAGACAGAGAGAGGGAGAGAGAGCCAGACAGACAGAAAGAGAGAGACAGATAGAGATAGAAATGGAAAAAGAGTAAAATAAAAAAAAGAGAATGATAAAAAGACAAAAAGATTGGCAGACGGACAGACAGATAGAGATAGACAGAAAAAGAGTAAAATAAAGAAAAAACAATGATAAAAAGACAAAAAGACGCAAACGGAGAGAGAGAGAGAGAGAGACAGACAGACAGACAGAAAAAGAAAGACAGATAGAGATAGACAGAAAAAGAGTAAAATAAAGAAAAAACAATGATAAAAAGACAAGAAGACTGGCAAACGGAGAGACAGACAGACAGACAGAAAAGGAAAGACAGATAGAGATAGAAATGGAAAAAGAGTGAGATAGATAGACGAATAGATATAGTCAGAAGGACGGACAGAAAAAGAGAGACAGATAGAGATAGAAATGGAAAAAGAGCGACATATAAACAAAAAAGAACGATGAAAAGAGAAAAAGACAGACAGATGGACAGACAGAAAAGAGAGAGGAAGACATAGAAAAAAAAGAGAAAAAGAAAAGAAACAAGCGAACGGACAGACAGACAAAAAAGAGAGAGAGAGATAGTAAGATATAGTAAGATATAGACAGACGGAGAGAGACAGAGAGACAGATAAAGAGAAAAATGGGAGATACTGTTGGTCGAAGTAAACCGAAAGAAAAAAGAAAAAAAAAAAGAAAAGAAAAGAAAAAGAAAAAATGTAAGAATCTTTCTTTGGCGAGCATTGATGTCACCGAAAAAATATTTCGTATCGAGTATCCCGCCAAGAATCCGTGCGATCCGTGTGTTTCCTTCGATTTTCTTTCGACACGTTTAACACGTCAGGGTGGTAAGTGTCGAAAAGGGGAGAAGGTTAAAACGTGAGTAACTGAGTAAAAGTAAGAGAGAGAAAGAAGGAGACAGACATAGAGGGAGAGAGAGAGAGAGAGAGAAAGATAGATAGACAAGAAAGAAAGAGAGAGAAAGAGATCGTACGGATTTACGTGGACACGTTAGACACGCAGAGACTACTACTCCCGAAGGAATTTTTGGAGTTTCGTGCCAACGGGAAGGCAGCAAGGATTAGAGAGGTTTCGCGGCCTCTCTCTCTTTCTCTCTTCTTTCAACTTTTTTTCTCTCTTCTCGTACAATCAGGGTCTCTATACCATCCCTATTACTACTACTATTACTACTACTACTACTACTACTACTACTACTACTACTACTATCATTATTATTGCTACTGCGTTAACAATAATCAACAATAGTCTCTGTCGTTTCAGTGTCATAGAATTTTCAAAAGAGACACCGACGAATATATATGTCTTTCTTTCTTTATTTCTTTCTTTCTTTTTTTTTTCTTTCTCTTTCACACCTTCGGAAAGTACGAAATTGTGTTGCCACAGGTCGAGATGCGTTCTTGCCAGTATCGAAAGTGAGAGACACGCAGAGAAAGAGAGAGAGAGAGAGAGAGAGAGAGAGAAACTTGGAAATAAAAACGTTTTTCCTTGTAAATTTTTCTATTACTTTACCTCCACCACCCTCATCCCCCGTCACCTTCTCCTCCCTGTTATGTGTTTCGTCCAATATTTTTTTTCTGGCTTCTTTTTCTTTTCTCGCTTTGAATCCGGAGAAAAGAAGCAGAAGAGTTTTCTTTTTTCTATCTTTTCTATTTTTTGTTGTCTGTTTTTTTTTTCTTTTGCTTCGTTCGACAACGCGAATTCGAATCGAGAATTTTTCTGCTCTTTTGAGATAGAAGGGAACACAAAAGTAAAAAAAGAAAAAAAGAAATAGACAACGCATCGAGCTTGGACATTCATAAACTTTTAGTAATCGATTACTCAGAATTGCATAATTTAAATTCAATATATTGAATATTGGAGATTTTTAATTATAAAATAATAAACACACACACCGTTTCAATTAAAATAATGTAGTTATAAATTTGAAGATGGATTATGTGTTAACTTAATTAAGGTAACTTAATAATTTAAATTTCGATATATATATATATATATATATATATATATATATATATATATCAGAAAGAAACAGAATAAAGTTTTCGTACGGTATTTTGTTCACCGAAGAGGAGGAAGAGGAGAGGAGGGAACTTTTTATTTCCCACGGTGTTTGCTTTGTCGAGCGAGCTCTGATCTCTCTCTCTCTCTCTCTCTCTCTCTCTCTCTCTCTCCTCTCTCTTCATTGGCGTAGCCTTTACTTGTGTGATTCAGAGGAAACGAATAAGTTAACCGGAGTCTATCTCTATGTCTATGTATTTTTCGTTTCGCTTCGACAGAGCTGTGTGTGTGTGTATGTATATATATATACACATACATACGTTAAAATTATATATATATATTATATATATATATTATACATATATATTATATATATATGTATATGTATATATAGTCACATGTACGAGATACTAGTTATAAGGTACACCTACTTAAACTTGCCTACTTGCCTCCGCGCGTTTTACTATTTTTTCCTTTCCTCCTTTTTCTTTTTATCCTTTTATCTTTTTATTTCTTTTTTTTTCTTTTTCTTTTTTCTCTCTATGTATGTCGAGTCTCATGTCGCAACAGATCCCGAACTAGGTACTAACTGACGCAATCGAACGAACGCGTTTATCACTACTTTGTAGATCACATCGATCGATTCTAGACGTACATACATAGATATATATATATATATATATACACACACACTCATGGCAGCATTTATGGTTTTGGAGGACTAAGTGCAACGACATCGTTATAAGAGAGAGAAAGAGAGAAAGAGAGAGAAAGAGAGAGAGACCACATAAAAACAAGTGCGTTTTTATTTCAGTTAATCTTTTTTTTCTATTTAATTTTTTTTTATTTTTTTTTTATTTCATTCTATGTATTTTAGCAAATATAAAAAACTGTTGGTTTGTTTTTATTTTTTATATTTTTGTTGTGATTTTAAAAGGTGGCACACATAGAAAATGAGAGTTAACACGTCTTTACGTCTAATACGTCTTATGATAAATGCGACACTGTATTTGTCTCTCTCTTTCTACGAACTCTCTTAATGGATAATAGTACAATAGTATAGTTTGTGTTCTCTATAACGGGAAAACTAGTCGATCGTGGCCAGGGTCGTTTGGTTCTTCGATCGAGATGACGCACGGATTATGTGAAATCGGAAGTTCTATGAAATATATCAAGATTTTCTTTTTTATATACTTTTTTCAACCATTATATATATATATATATATATATATATATACACACACACACAGACTATTAAGTTCGCAAGAGATTAATATTTCCTAAGACGTCATCTTATGATTTTTATAACACTTTATAAATCTTGATAAAATCAAACGAACTTTTCCTTATACTTTTTTCTTTTTTCTCTTTCATGAGTTTCGATAAGAAAAAATGAAAATACGTATATACATACGTACATACGCAGAAGTATAAAAATTGGAGTGCGTTCAAAAATGTTCCTACATGCTTTAGATAACGAATAAAATTTTTTCAGGCTCATATATTTTGTTTTTCAAATCGTACAATTGCAAAAATAAACCGAGTGTTTAAAAAGATTCCCGAAAGATAGAACAAATAGATTTTTTTTTAAATCATCTAGGATTTTTTTATTTCGTGATTCGTCTCGAATCTGTCCTTCTTATATTTTGTTTTTTTTTTCTATTTCTTTTTCTTTTTAATTTAATGAGAAACGATCGATGAAGAAAAAATCGTTAATATACTTACAAGCAATTGTAGAGGAGGGAATCGACGATTTTGACGGTAAAACACGTGGCACCGTTTAGGCAGTACCACTCCGCATAATCCGG